>NC_138340.1:133769409-133824409 GCF_046562875.1 Panthera onca | reverse complement strand
AGAGATGTAGATTTTAATAGAGGACAGTAGTGATTAGAGAAATTACCTGAAGAAATCCTTCTTTATGAGTAGCTAGAGTAAAAATCCTATGTGGTTTCATATTCATGGGATTAGTATGGAATTGGAACACTTTCCCTGTAGCAAAATGGGAGCAGAGAGAGTGTACTCACCTTCTGTTTTCCTGATTCTGACACTAAAAACATTATTCAATCTCTTTCTCTCACCCAACTAATTTATAAAAATATTTATGTACAAATAACCTACTTGTCAAACAGAAAACGAATCATGGGACCACCATCAGAATGCAACCTACTTTTGGGGTGCCTGGGTGGCTCAGTCAGTTAAGCATCTGACTTCAGCTCAAGTCATGATCTCGCGGTCCATGGGTTCTAGCCCCACATCGGGCTCTGTGCTGACAGCTCAGAGCCTGGAGCCACTTCAGATTCTGTGTCTCTCTGTCTCCCCTCCCCGGCTTGTGTGCGCTCTCTCTTTCTCTCTCTCTCTCAAAATAAATAAACATTAAACAAACAAAAGAATGCTACGCACTTTTCCTGAAAATGGCACAAGTTCCCAGGCAACCTCTATCATAGTTTAATGTATTTTTTATTTTATCTAGTTTGTAAAAGTGTTTTTGGTAGTACTGAGGTAGCATAGGTGACACTTGTTGCTGCAGCTACTGTGGTAAGTGTTCATTTATTTATTGGCATTGTAAATAGTCACATAAAATTCATATAAATGACCAGAGATGAAGTTAGAGTTTCTCCAGAAAGCAGCTAACATTTCAGCCTCCTTTTTATACTGTCTTTTCATCAACAAGCTGCTTCGAGTGTCATAGATTCTGGTTTGATCCTCTGTGAATGGTTGAAGACAGCCAAAAGGTCTTCCATTATCCAATCAGTTCTGAATCAGTTTTCTCTCATTTATGTCCTAGTTTTTTGATTCTCAATTACTGAAAATACCCATGTTTATGTTTTAGAAATCAAGAGGAGTTTCAGCCTTTACTAGTTTATTTTAACTCTTTGTTTTCTTATAAACTATTTAATAGAGTTTAGAATCTGCAACATGCTAATACTTTTTGGGAAAGAGTTTTAACTGCTGAGGATTGGAAAGATAAACTCATGAAATATCATCTGATAGGATTTAGATGCTAAAATATTTTTAAAAATTTGATGGCTAGCAAGACTTGCCTACTATAAATGGATGGGAATGTGAAAATAAGTTCCAAAAAATCTTCCTCAATTTTCTCAAAGTTGGTGTTTAAGTATTTAAGATTTATATGATACCTTTGTTGCATCAGAAGCGTGTTCTCTTACAAATATTTTGGCAGAAATATTATTTCCAGTTAAAATATGAGAAGAGAGATAACTCATGGCATTTTAGTTCAGTCCTGTCAATTTCATCATCAGGGTCACAGTGAAAAGAACTATACATTGTATCAGAAATTGTCAGAAGCTTAGGAAAGATTATTGTCCAGCTCAGTGCTAAGATGTAGTGGAGTCTTGACTATGGTAGTCCCCCCCCGCCCCTTATCTGTGGGGATATGTTCCAGGAACTCCAGGGGATGACTAAAACTGTAAATCGTACCAAATCCTCCATTTACTGTTTTTTCCTGTGCATACACAACTATGATAAAATTGAAATCAAATTTATAAATTAGGCACAGTACATTTAACAACTTTTAATAATAATATTTTAATTATTAATAAATTAAATTTATTATAAATAATTAATGTAATGTTTTATCATTAATAAAATAGAACAATTATAACAATATACAGTACTGTAATAAAAAGTAAATGTGGTCTCTCTCTCTGTCTCTCGAAATATTGTGCAGTGCTCACCTTTCTTCTTGTGATGATATGAGATGATAACATGCTTACATGACAAGATAGAGTGAGGTGGATGATGCCGTAGTGTTAGGCACATTGTGCCGTAGTGTTGGGCAACTATTGATCTCCTGAGCATCCTCTGAAGGAGGATCACCTGCTTCCAGAGGGTGGCTGACTGGGTGTAACAGAAAGGACAGAAAGCGAGACAGTAGATAAACGAGGACTACTGTCTTGTTTTTTGAAAGGAATCTATTAAGTGACAATAAGGAGGAAAAAGTACTTAGGAGAAATGCTGACTATGTGAGGATAAAACTTAAAGTACTTTTCCAAATTTTATTTTACATGTAAGAGGCAAAGAAATGACAGATCTGCCCCGCTGACAAACATGAGACTCTCTAGTGACCCTTCACTGTGCATGGCAGAAATTCCTGTTTGACTGAATTGGTTGATGGCATCTTCAGAAGTTTCTGCATAAAAATTGCACGAAAATACTGATTTACTGACTGATAAGTGGTCTTTAAGAAATAGAAAAAGGACAGGGGCGCCTGGGTGGCTCAGTCGGTTGAGCAACTGACTTCGGCTCAGGTCATGATCTCACGGTTTGTGAGTTCGAGCCCCGCGTCGGGCTCTGTGCTGACAGCTCAGAGCTCGGAGCTCGGAGCCCGGAGCCTGTTTCACATTCTGTGTCATCCCTCTCTCTCTGCCCCTCCCCCTCTCATGCTCTATCTCTCTGTGTCTCGGAAATAAATAAACGTTAAAAAAAAAATTAAAAAAAAAAGAAATAGAAAAAAGACAGAGGTAAATGGCAAAGGTGACAACACGGGAAGTGTGAGGGATAAGTTGCTCAATATAAGAGATGATAGTGTGACTGACCAAACAAAGGTGAAACTTAGCCAGTGCTACCAGTGCATTTCATTTGGATTTGGGCTGTGAACTATGATGGACTACATAGCTGGGGTCCAGTATGAAGCTGCCAGCCACGACTATACTCTGTAAAAAGGAATGCCCTGGGGCTTGAACTGACAAGAGAAAGGAGGGAAGGATGAAGGGGAGGGAGGGAATCGAAAATATGTGATAGATATTTGCAGAAGTAGCTAGAGACGTGGGCAGCAAGAAGGGAAACCAAGGAAGGTGGGCCCTTTGGATCCACAGCCCCTATTCTGATCTCAGACCCCAACTTGATGCCTTTATGAGATCAGACTACTGGCCATGGCAAAACAAAGCCTAATTTTAACTCACCCAATGTTCCAGAAATGATTTTTCTCTTGCAAAATATCAACTTTCTTTGCCTGGGCAAGCTTATTTTCCAAAGAGTAAAACAAACACAAACTTCTCCTTGTCCCCCTATCTTCTCCTACTCTTTCTTCTGGCCGCCCCCTCTCTCATTTATTGTCCCTCATGGGAAGATCTTGATGGCTGCTATTCCTTGTAAAGTTGACTAACCTAATTAAGTTGGGTTTCTATTCATAACTTGACCTCTATGCAGAGGAAATCAATTACTAGGTCTCCATAAGATAATAAATACAGGACTTGAAAATTATAAAGCCACAGTTGTATATAAATCAATGACTAAGAAATGTCCAATTGAAAAATATATGAAATAGGAAATTTCCCCAGCATCTTTCCAAAGCAAAGTCTATTTAAAGATATACTGTGCAGGGGTGCCTGGGTGGCTCAGTCAGTTAAGCATCCAACTCTTGATTTCAGCTCAGGTCATGATCTCTGGGTTCAGGAGTTCCAGCCCCACATCGAGTCCTGCATCAAGCTGTACATGGAGACCTGTGTTGAGCCCTGCATTGGGCTCCGTGCTGGCAGTGCAGAGCCTGATTGGGATTTTCTCTCTGCCTCTCCTGCTCACTCTCTCTCTCTCTCTCTCTCTCTCTAAATAAATAAATAAATAAACTTTAAAAAAGAAGATATATTGTACAAATTACAAACTCAATTTTTGCCCTAAAATGTAAATATATTAAAAACATGGTACCTAAAAAATTACCTTTTGATATTTTACCTCTCGAGCTTAAGTAATTAATATAATCTATTGTTAAACTTAACAGGAGTTTCAAAACCATACTAAATGATCCCTTCTTCTTTTCTGCCCTTTTTTTTGGGTAACTATTGATTGATCAATCAATAAATCTATCCATCAAGCCAGCCAGCCATTCATCAGTTTCTATATTTATCCATCTGTATATCTGTCATCTAATATGTCATCTAATATACAATTACTTGATCCAGAATTTAGTAGTGATCTTTAATATTAAAGCTCTTTACTGAGTTTTTTTTCTTAAACATATTACTCATTCAATTTAAAATTAATGAAAAGAAATGTGATCTGATGGCAGTTGCTGTGCCTTGTTTACAGTAAACTAAGATATGAATATAAATTGTTTTCTCAAAGTATACATTACTATTTGGAAAAAATGAATATTCCAGTATAGATCCAACTTGAGATTCAGAATTCTGTGTTCACAAAATACCCATGATTTCGTCTAGCTTTAAGCCCATGAAATATATTCTTAACTTTATATTAGTATTTGGAATTTTGTACAGTTAGTAAAAGCAAAATTGAAGAAATACTTTAAAAACAAATATGCTGCTATGATGCCATGAAGATGTAAAATTGAACTCTGAATTCTAGTAACTAAAAGAAATGCTTATTAGAAAATGTTTTTGTGAGTTTTGTCTGGGCATATCCAACTTTCACCTCCAGCCAGAGCAATTTAGTTTACAAATGTATAGAATTCATTAAAATAAGCAAGACATACTTAGTATCAAGAAAGTAAATATACAGGTTTTAATATAATTATCTAATCTTCCAGTGATGACTTTTAGAGTGACACCTCCATCTGGAAATCCAAAACTACATGACAAATTCTGTCATCAACAAAAACGGAACCAAGCATACTCTCTCCACTTTAAACTTAAAATAATATTGCTGATACAAATAGTTGTGATTTATAACATATGGGATGTCAATAAAAAGTTACATTGTAATGCCAAGAAATGTTTGTATCACCTGTATATAATAATGATGCCATGAAATGTTGACAATGAATGAATGTCCTTTTAACACTGATTCTGAAGATTCATCTACCTTTGTAGATTGTTGCCTTGTTATCAGTTCTACAGCAGATCTTGTATACTTCTTGTTTTAAGGATATGATCTAATTTGTGCCATACTTGAATCCAAGACTGAATGACTATAGGCTTTGGTACACAGGCTTAAATTCTACGTATATTTACAATATATGCATGATTTGATATGGATTGAAATGCACATAGCAATATATTTGCATTCACGGGTATGCGCATATCTGTATATATGGTTGTGTTTGTGTAGAGAGAGATCTCCAGCGTGATGTGTGTACACGTACATGTATAGGTATATAGATGTATCACTGCATGTCTATACATATGTTTTCATCTAAAATGCTTAATTAGAAACAGATTTTGTGATTTTAGAGTATTATTTCAACTGTCTTTTATTGCCCCCTATCCCAAATAATTTTAACCAAGATTTCCTTAAATTATTTGTTTCCCTAATAATTTATCAAATAAAATTTTTTGTTATCTTACCTGCTATTATTCAGACAATTGGGTTACTAAGTTCTACTTTGAAAGAAACCCTTCCGGAAATTTTGCAGAGAAGTTAATAGGGAGGCAGGGGGCAAGAAGGATGTTTCACAGTCATTCATACCTTAGCATGAATTAGTTTAATTAGTCTTATGGTTAGCACTGGTATGGAACAAGATAGACATTAACTCATATTCTTGCAGTGTTTATAATAATGATTTAACATTTATTGACTGCCTGTTAAGTTTCAGGCACTGTGCTAATTTCACTTCTTACAGTCTTCACCTTACTGTTAATAAGACTAAACAAGATTCTGAGTGCATGTAGAAAGGACGGTGATATAGTACCGGAGAGAGTTACGGTGGTTCATGGAGTGAACCTTGCAGACCTGCATTCAATCTGTGTCCACTGCTGTTCACTCCTGTGACCATAGGGGCACACAGTTTGCTTCGGAACTTTGGCTTCCACATTTGTAGAATAAGAATGAAAATATCTGCCAGGCAGAGTTGCACGGAGGCTCACACAGCAGTTGCCCAATCATGGTAGGTATAATTGTGGTAGAGAAGGGAAGAACAGTTGTTAAGATGTGTATTTACATAAGATATATACAATTAAAATAAAATTTATATGAGCAAATGGGTAAAGTAAGAGGAAAGCAGGATTATTTTATTTCTTGTAACAACCTGAGACTATCTTTCAAAGCAAGAAAAAAACTACCGAGGTTATATATCTGTTAACAAGTAAGTTTATCCTTCTGACAATCCAAAGTAAGACTATTCATTTTATTCATGTCAGTGGAATCCTATCCCATTTTCACTGTTAGCCAAGCTCATATGTCTCTTAATAGATGTACTCTCCAACAATGATGCCAAAAAACGCCAGTTTACCTACAATAAAGCTGTGCTTTCTTTTTTAATCTTCTTTAATGTTCATTTATTTTTGAGAGACAGAGAGGGAGACAGAGTGGGAGTGAGGAAGGGGTAGGGAGAGAGGGAGACCCAGAATCCGAAGCAGGCTGCAGGCTCTGAGCTGTCAGCACAGAGCCTAATGTAGGGCTCAAATTCATGAACTGTGAGATCATGACCCGTGCTAAAGTCAGACACTCAACCGACTGAGCCACCCAGGTGCCCAAAAGCTATGCTTTCTTATTGGCCATACACATTAATGTTAACAGTCATGGACTACCTTTAAACATCTAGACCGATAACACAAATATGGATCATGTTTTGTTACTCTGCTAGTTGGAGGTGGAAACTTGTTTCTTTTGTCAAAATACTTTCCTCATATTTAAGAAAAAAAATTTAAAAAAATCTCCCCTTTTACACTTCAATATGTGGAATCAAATTATTTTAAACACCTCTAAGGACAGTAAGCAGAGTAAGCATGTAGGTAATGAATGCATCACTTGCAGAAGTTTGAGAAAGTTATTTAGGACAGTGTTAAATTATTTTCTTTCTTGACTCTAAGTTATTAATTTTGAGGATAAGGAAAGGAAGGTGCTGGATAAAATTGGCAGCTTTGAATTCTAATGCCAGCACTGTCTGTACTGCTGTTACATTGTAACTGTTAAGAGGAAGCTCCACTCCCAACTCCCACTGTGCCTGTGGCCTCATGTATTTATAAAAAGAGAATGATGGTATTGAACTTTCTTAATGGAAAAATTTTTTAAAAATATTTTCTAGATCTAAATTTTCACGAAAAAAATTTTTGTCAGAAGTCACAGAATTGTTTTCAAAGGATAAACACTCTTAGCACTAAAACATACAACTATTAAGAAAGCGGGGCGACTAGGTGGCTCAGTCGGTTGAGCGGCCGACTTCGGCTCAGGTCAAGATCTTGCAGTCCGTGAGTTCGAGCCCCGCATCGGGCTCTGTGCTGACAGCTCAGAGCCTGGAGCCTGTTTCAGATTCTGTGTCTCCTTCTCCTGTTCATGCTCTGTCTCTCTCTGTCTCAAAAATAAATAAACTAAAAAAAAAAAAAAAAAAAAAAAGGTACACCAAGACCTAACTACTTTAAAAAAAAAAAAAAGAAAGAAAGAAAGCGCAAATATTTTTAATACAAGATCAAACTTTATTTTCCTCAGTGTAGTTTGTTAGTGTGTCTTGAGTGAATATCTGGCCAGAAAGTCGGCAAAATATATATGCTAAATGACACAGAGTATCTTGTACCTCTGATTTGATCAAAGTAATTAGTATAGACCACATATAATATAGATGTTTTTGCAACCAGCAACGGTGATAATAACTTTTATCACCAAAAGAGAACATGTTGGGTACATTGCCCACAAGTGTCATATGATAATAATGTTTAGGGACAGTTCCTTTGAGAGGAATATTTCACAAATTTAGTTCAGCTATATAACCACTTGATATGAACTTTCAAAGAGTCCTCAAGCAGTTGTCCGAAATAAAGCAAAAGTTCACAGTTTCGAGAATATTGTTGCATCTTGGAATAATGCATTTCTGATGGTTTGAAGCTTTTAGAAAATTAGACAGTATATCCTCAAAGATTGCAATGGACTTAAATTTAAATGTAATTTTAAAACATTTTTATGTGTGTTAATGTTAAATTTCAGTGCATTATTGAGCACTAGCACAGTGCCTTACCCACAGTAGGCACAGGAAAAAATTTAAATGCAATTTAGTGCTTACTGTGTTTTTCTTCAAACTCTTTGCAGTTTGTCCTTTTTATTAATTATATAATTTCAATCCATAAAGTGAATAGGACTTGTATGTACGTTTTTGGGACTCGTTTTTGTGGCCTTTGTCATTTGCTATAGTAATAGGAGTTACTTCTTTATTCATGAGAAACTATCTTCTAAATAAGCAATTTAGAAGATAGTTTCTCATGAAAAAAGAAGTAGAATCTGATATAGCATACTAATGAAAAAGATGGATTCTACTGAATGGATTTCCAGGTAAATTATACATTTTAGCATAATACTAGGTATTTTCATTCTAAAATGTCTTGTCTAATCCTCAATTCTGAGAGCATTAGAAATATGTCTTGATGTTAATTTTATTTATACATCTATGTATGTACATAATATGTAATATATATTACCATAAATATTAAATCCAAAAATGCATACCTTACAGAGTTATTAGACATTTGAAAACAAGTGGGCATTTATAATTTTCTGGATAATAGCTGACTGATTCTTAGGAGAGAAGTAAAGCAATACGTTTTGGTGACCCGTCTTATATGCACTGATAGTCTCGTTCTATTTTTTTCTTTTTCATTTTTTTTCCCATCAGAACGAAAAGAATTCCTTTTATAAATCATGGACGGCAAATATCACTTGTTTCTGGCATATGCCACGTATTAGCACATTTAGACAATATACTTTGGTTGGAGATCTCCATGGGCTACCATAGCTGTGTGACCTTGGGTGATTTCTTAACCATCCTGTAAAGTGGGGATAATAATACTAACTCATGACTTTGTGGTTAAAGATTAAATACAATAAGGCATGAAAAATGCTTAGTGTTGTGCATAGTACATAAATAGTAACTCTTACTATCATCATTTTTCAATGACTCTGAAGAAGAAAGTCTGAAAAGATAAGATGTGGAAATAGAAAATACAGAAACAAAACTCTCTTGAAGGCTGTCTGCTTAAGAACAGTGCCTGCTTAACACAATTGAAGCAAATGTATTTTTCAAAAGATGTGAGTACTGGACTTGTTAGTCTGAGTATATATATATATATATATATATATATATATATATATATATATAGGTTCTAAAATATATTTCTTTTAGGGACACCTGGGTGGCTCAGTCTGTTGAGTGTCTGACCTTGGCACAGGTCATGATCTTGCGGTTCATGAGTTCAAGCCCCGCATCGGGCTCTGTGCTGACAGCTCAGAGCCTGGAGTCTGCTTCAGATTCTGTTTCCCTCTGTCTCTGTCCCTCCCCAGCTCATGCTTTGTCTATCTCTCAAAAATAAATAAAAACATTTAAAAAAATTATAAAATATATTTCTTTTAGCCTTACTGATATACGTTGTTTTAAATATTCTTTCCCTAAGTTTTATTTTGTACTTTAAGTGATTGAAATAGTATACACAAATGCACTCGTAGTAAAGATATGCATATTTCACACACACACACACACATACACACACACACACACACACACACACACACACCCCTCTTACCACTGGGAACTGGGGAAAGAAGACCAGGGAAAATAGAAATAGTAGTGCATATCATACTAGTGCATCACTAGCATGTACCAGTGTGTCCAACTGGGTGAATGTTGCTACGGGTGAAGACACTAGGACAAAACATCTGGAAGAAGTCTTTTTATTTCATACATGCACACACTTACACTTTCAGCTCTATCACATACACATATATATTCCTAAGAATATCTTCACACATCATGTTTCCTCTTTAAAAGCAAGTGTATTTAAATTAAGCAAGGCGATTCTGTTTTGTGAAACTCAGAAATTCTGGCATTCATATTCATTGCTTCATCTGAAATGCAATAAGGAAAAGATAACAACAATCTAAAATCCATGAGCAATTGGTTATTTCTACATATAACAATGAAAGGAAAATAAATACATGTATAGTTGGCTGACTCAAGTCAGTTAGTGAAAAGACATACTTTTGATATGTAAAAGAATCCATAAAAAAAGAGGTGCTATTAGAAGCTGATATACATTTCCCTTGCAAATAATAAGAATTAACACACCTAAAAATCTGGTGTTAGAGAAACCAAACCAAAACAAACCAAAACAATAACAACGTCTTGCACAGGTAGAAGTGTAAATGTCAGGAATTTTTTTAAAATACTGAAAATTAAGTTTGTCTTCTTTTGCTATTTCTGTTTTAATTTTGAGAACACTGAAAAGAAAGTCAAATATTGGATTTGATATTCACCAAAGAATTCTCTGTGCATTAGAGTAAATATATTTGAAATAATACAAGCTAAAATATTTTAAATGCCTGAAAGGTATCAGGTAAATGATACAAGTAATCATATATTAGATGAATTAAAAAGTTCAGATTATTATTATTTATTGCTAAACATGCTAAAGTTCTGTAAGAATAAGTGTACTTTCAGTGGTTCTGTTACAGTCAAAAACCAAATAGTGGCATCTGATAAATGATTTTCAAAACTGTTTATTATTTAAAAAAATGTCTAAAGTTGACTATAAAATATGGACTCTGGACGTAAAAATGAACATTTAAGTTAATACTAATAAGACAAAATACCTGTCTATTTTAGTTCACAACAGTTGCACGTATTTTAAATGGCTCAATTAAAGTTTTTTTCAGACTAGGTAATCAATCCAACGTGGAGAGTGATGTCAGCATGAGGTATTTTATAAAATAGGCTTTAAAATGAAACAGAGGTATTGGAAAACTTAAAAATTATACTGGGAATATTTTCTTGAACAGAAATAACTATGCAAAGGCATCAAGAATGCTTCATTTTCCAAATTGTAAAAAAAATGTTTTCTGTTATGAAATATAATAATACATCTATATATTTATGTTCTTTCCTTTCCATTTCCAAGTTCTAAGAATGATTCATCTATTCCTAATTTCCCTCTGTTAGCATGTTTAACTTTTTTTAGGTTGCTTTCCTTATGTGTTTTTCAAACCAGATTTGTAGCTTTGCTAAAAACAGATGTGTCTTGTCTCCTGCAATGAGAGAAATGAACCAGGCCATGGATTCATTGAAAGTTAGATCTACAAAGCAAATACATAGAGGAGAAAGAGGATATGCATGTATGTATGCATATACATTCATTGCTGACATATATATATGTCAGCAATGAAGTAACTGTTAAAATGAGTTTAGTTCACACAATTTACATTTTATATATAAAATTTGAGATGTTTTCCTATACTGTAAATATATATTATATATACAGAATATATCATAGGAGCATAAAAGTATAGATATATGAATACAAGTGTAAAGTATAAATAAAAATAGAAGTATAAGAGTATACTAGAAGGATCCATAATATCTGAAATATTGCAATAAAGCTTAGGAAATAGTTTCAAATATAGGAAAAGACATTGATATCTTTTTATATACTTATTAATTAAATCTTAACCCAAGGCAAATAATGGAAAAGGTAAATTGTGTGTGTGTGTGTGTGTGTGTGTGTGTGTGTGTGTGTGTGTGAAAGAGAGAGAGAGAGAGACTGTTTCGAAGTTAATTCATTATGAATTCGGTTTTTTCTCTGATAGCCAAGAAATTCCACCAGTCACCATAAAGAGAAAGTAAAAAAAAAAATTGCAACAAATTTTTTTTTTTTTTAATTTAAGGATTCAGCAGTCTACTTTACTCAGCTGCCAAAAGCTGAATGCCTCTTTGGTTTTTCTGGATTCCATCCCACTATTGTTTCCATCTTGCATTTTGATCTACTAAAGCTTATTGGTGGTTGGACTGTATTCCCTCGAATGTGCACCTCACTGCCACTGCAGAGGCCAGCCACTGCCAGTTGTCTGCCAATGTGTCACTGAATAGGACTTTTGAGCCATGTCTCTCTCCCTGCCCCCTGCTTTCTCTCTGGCTATATATTAGGTTTCTAAGCTTTCTGGTTCAGGGGTCACTAATCCATAGAGTTGAGTGAAATTCTTTTCTTGACCTCAGATGCTTTAGCAACTACAGAAAGGGGTCTATAATATTTTTCATATTGTTTCTAAACAAAAAATTAAATGGGAAAATAATGTAAGACTATCTCCTAAAGAAAAAAAATGCACAAATAAAAAAGTCTGTATATACACTCACAACTGTGTATTGAATTTTACTCTTATAACAACAATTTACAAAACATTAAACATGCACTAAAATCACTTAGGAGATTTTTGCATGCTTAATAATTGCTAACTAAACAGTACTAAGAAAGACACAATGCATTTTTCTCTCATAAGTTCTAATTGCCAAAGAGAATTCTGAGGCAGAGATGTCATTTTTTTGTTATAAAAATTCTAATATATGAGATAGCTATAAAAGAAGAAAGCACTTCAGTGTGCAGAACACTTGTAGATCAAGTATGCAAAAGGCTAACTTAATTAGCACAGTTATAACTTAAAGAGAAAAAGTTAGGAAAATAAAAATAGATTCTTGGTCATTTTTAATGTATAGTAGGAAAAGTATGTATTTCAGATCATCCTATCTCTAAAGAATCGTTATAACACAATCTTTATCATTGTGCTTTGCAGCAAACATAGTAAACGTTTAATCTACACCAAAACTAATTTTATCACCTATGTATTCTGAGCATTGATTGCTATACAAAATTTAATTTTGATGAAAGGCATGAATGATACATTTCATTATGTATATATCTATGAATATACACCTGTATGTACACACATGTAGTTCATTATTCTTGACTGTGAGGGCTTATGACTATTGACGTTGTCAATTTTTATCTCATTACTCATCACTGCTTACTGTGAGTGCTAATAGTATATTTCCATGGAGTTTGTGTGTGCTGTAATGTAAATTCTGACATTGCTAGTGTCAGTCACTAATCTACCTCATTCAGTTCATGTCAAGATGATACATCACAATGCTCAACAACTGTCATCTCAGCTTTAAATAGATCTACATTTTCTCAACTTTGCAATTAATTTTTTTTGTTTAGAATATAGTTACTTTTTTTTAACAATATGAGCAACTAACTCATTCTAATATATTCAAAGCAACTGCTGATTTAAAAACATTCCCTCCAAAAATTAAGCAAAAAGAATAATAGTTCTAGATGAGTAATAAAATTATTTATTATAGAAAGAAAACTGATTAAAACTTGCATTTTGAAATAAAAAAATCGGAGTTTTTTAGACTTTAAAATTTTACTTTAAGTGAATTTTAAAGAGGATTATTTTACAATGTTTAAAACTATATTCTTTAATTAGGGTGGCACCAGTTTAAGTTGAACCTTCCCAGAGCTCTACAGCTCGAGTATTTGGGCATCCTCTTAACCTTTTGCTGTGCGTGCAAAAGGATGTGCATGCCATCTTTTCAGGGGTTTTCTTTCTGTTTCCCTTTCTCTGTTGTCTCTTCACATTTCCACTGTTAACATGTTCTTTGTTTCTTTTTCATTCTCTTTTCTGTATCTTTCCTTATGCCTCTTCCTATGTTCTTTTTCCTCTGTTCTCCTGAGTTAGCTGTTCAATTAGCCTAACAATAAAAGCATTGTAAATTAGTTTAATTAAATCATGTGCGTCTTTTTCTCCTTCATCCTAGAAAATGACCATTCCTACACTATAAAAGTTTTGAAATGCATGTCAGGACTTTTTCCTCTCTCCTTTTCCTTTTTCTTAATGTAATCACTTCTGTGTGTTTTAAAATTGCATTCCTCTGGTTTATTCAACCTTCCATATTGTTCTTTTTATACCTATTTTCCCAAGCATATTTCAATTTTCTCCTGTATTTCTCCCCAAATTTTTGAAGATCAGTGGAATTCTAATTTCAAAAAAAGTTATTATGAATGCTTATGATCAAAATTACCTGAAATTAAAGCAAAAATTTTTAAAAAAGAATGGCAAAATAACTGAATTGATTTGACAACTACAATTATAATATTTTACTATTTAAAAGCAATGAAATATTTTGGATATGATGAAATATTTTGAAAATAGTTGGTTGCTAAAATCAGTTAAGTCATTCACACACAAAATAGTTGAGTTTATAGGTATGTAAGACCAGCTAAACTATATATAAAAGAAACTGTTTGAAAATGTTGAGGTTGCCAGGGCAATAGGAGGGTAATTTCTAAACCAGCCAGCTAGAGAGGAAGAATACTCTTGCAACTCCAAAGGAAAATTATGAAAGTGCTCTCCTAAAATGCATACACTAATAATACATTCCATTTCCAAATCCTTGCTTTGTATAGCTCTAATATGCAAGTATCTACCTAACTTCTCTTTTGTCTCCAGGCTTTTCTCACAGCCATCCACCCATCACCACCACCAGATACATCGTACCACTGTGCAGCCTGGGTCATGTCACTCATATACTGCTAAACTTCCATCCATGCCTGTCAAATAAAGTTCCATAATCTGGCTCCAGGCTATCTTTCTAACCTAACATACCAGTGAAGTGGGGAACATACCCTTATAACTTCAGCAAAAGTGGACTTGCAGCTCTGCAGTTGTTTGCATTATCCCCACTATGCTAATGCTCTTCTCTCAAGTAATGTTTTCTTCCTCTACACTTGAATAATGCATTTATTGTACTATTTTTGTTTGTGTAGGGTTTTTCATTTGCTTTTAATTTCTGCTGTCAGACTCTAGATAACACTATTAGTTGCTTAAGTGAGAGGAGCCTCCTGCCTGATTCATCCCAATACCCATCATTTTGATATTTACCATGCACTTTATATTAGGTAAGATTTATATGCATTTGATAAATGATTGAGAAAGGAATATGTCTTTAAAATGATAATGGGATGGGGCGCCTGGGTGGCTCAGTCGGTTGAGCGTCCGACTTCGGCTCAGGTCATGATCTCACGGTCCGTGAGTTCGAGCCCCGCGTCGGGCTCTGTGCTGACAGCTCAGAGCCTGGAGCCTGCTTCAGATTCTGTGTCTCCCTCTCTCTCTGGCCCTCCCCCGTTCATGCTCTGTCTCTCTCTGTCTCAAAAGTAAATAAACGTTAAAAAAATTAAAAAAAAAATAAAATGATAATGGGAAATATATAAGAGATTATATGAAAGAAGGTAAAATATTTGGTTAAAATACCCCCAATATGGAGATCTCATCCCTCATGCTTTTTGCCCAGAGTACCCCCAACCTTTTTTCTTTTGAATGCATCTTAAAGAACAGTAGCAGACCTGTATTTGTAGAGACCATCTTACAACCTGATTAGGGCTGCTCTCTGTCAGGAGAATAAACTATCGAAGAATAATTCTCTGTGCAAGCATCTTTTTATGGAAATGAATCATCTGATTATGGAATCTTACCAAGGTTTCCCCACCCCCAATACCTATGCTACTTCTTTCTTAAATTTTTTTTAAAATTTTATTTATTTATTTTCAGGGAGAAAGAGTGTGCATGCACAAGTGGGAGAGGGTCAGTGAGAGAGGGAGAGAGAATCCCAAGCTGGCTCCGCACCATCAGCACACAGCCCGGCATAGGACTCGAACTCACAAACTGTGAGATTTTGACCTCAGCCGAGGTCAAGAGTCAGATGCTTAACTGACTGCGTTACCCAGGCTCCCTGCTACTGCTACTTCTTTCTTAAAGTTAACTTATCAAGGCTATGTTTTCTGGTAGCTTAGGGCCAGAGTGGTCATCTCTTCTCTGTCCCTGATCAAGCAAGGTGTGGTCTAGTAAGTGGACAAAACTCAACATCTTTCACTTTCCCTTGAAGACTTCTAATCAAGGCTCTGATTTTTGCTGTTGGTCCTGCTGTTGGTACAAAGTCCAGGTTTATTCTAGAATAAAAGGAATAATGTGATGGAATTTTAAGGAGAAATTAACAGGATCCTTCTTCCTCCCTCCTCTGTCCTCCCTCTCCCCCTTCTCACCCCACAGCTGTGGTCAGATAGAAAAGGAGATTCTGATTCTAAGAGGTCATTAGATAATTAAGTATTTCTGTCAGTCTTTGTAATATAAATAATTAATTCTGAGGACCTGCACCTTTGGCACTTCTGACATTGGCTTATCATCTGGATTCATATTTCCTGTGTATTTATCTGACACCTCTTTTCTGTTTTTGTGTCACCTTTGATTCATCAAACCTGACCTGACTTTATCTAATGAGTATGTGACCATTTTAGTTGCTACAAAAAAGGTCCTGATATTATTATCCGTATCTGTAATCAGACTATGACCTATTATTCTACCAGTAACACAAAGCTCATCAGATTGCAGCAACCCCCTGCCTTCATGTACTGCACACTGCTAGATCCCTGCTTTCCCCTTCTCAAAAAGAGGGCTTCCTTTCCTCTTTGAGTAGAGCCAACCTGGTGACAATGCTTTTCCATTACTCCCAACACTTTCATAAAAAATACTTCTTAAGCCTAACAGAAATCACATTTTAAATACAATAAGTCTCTACAGCCCAAATGATGTTGCTGTGGATGGAACTATATCCACTTCATCTATTTATACCTTATTCTGAAAAGCAAGCGTAATTAGACCTCTTCCTGTTCATTTGGATTGTTAACACATATTGCAGTAATGGCCTCAATGTATGCCTTTCTCCATATGTGTACTCATTTTCTTTAGGTTAAGTTGAAAGCACAGTGCCTTCACTGTGTCATCTTTCCTCTGCCATCTCCTCTGGAAAGAACACTTAGGAGACCAGCAATGTGATCACTACCTCCTCTATAATTCACCTTCACTCTTTGTCCTGATATAGTACAACCATTACCCAAAACGCGTATACCGATAACAGTGATTCCTGTCTCTACTTTATGGATTTGAAATGTGACACACTTGCGAGTGAAGGCCATTCATTGAATCATTTAAACAGCTATGGGGAAAAAAAATAGCTTCTGAGATTGAGACACAGAAAATAGCATAACCTTATTCCAATCGCCATTTTATGTACATGGGGAAAGTGACATTCAAATAGGCATTTTTGTTTTATGGATTCAGATGTGCCCGATTATAATTGTGGAAGTAACTAACTACTACATGGTTCTTTTTCATTTCATTTTTTTAGGAAATCTTATAATGTAAGAAAATGAATTAAAAAAAATTTTAACGTTTATTTATTTTTGAGACAGAGAGAGACAGAGCATGAATGGGGGAGGGGCAGAGAGAGAGGGAGACACAGAATCCGAAGTAGGCTCCAGGCTCTGAGCCATCAGCCCAGAGCCCAATGTGGGGCTCAAACTCACGGACCGTGAGATCGTGACCTGAGCTGAAGTCAGATGCTTAACCAACTGAGCCACCCAGGCGCCCCAGAAAATGAATTTTTAAAGAAGAGTTTAAAAAAGCGACATATTTTTTTTAAATTAGAGACAACATAATGTATGTGGTAGATATTTGAATATCCATGTAAACTAAAATTAAGTTTTCTTTTAAAATGCCCTTTGGTAGTAGGCAATAATTGCTCCAATCTATTTTCCCATGACCTCGTAAAGAGGGGGTTACAGGACTTTTAAAATATTCACTCTGAAATGTTTAATACATATGGTCAGTGCCATACTGTTAATAAATGTTCTCCTGACCACTTCTGGTCATCAGGCATTTAAGGAACCTGCAAAATGGCATGTCGACTTTTGCTTCCAATATGGAACCTGACATTGGTGTCTCTAAAGAATTTCCAGTTTTTGTCTGAAGTAGTAAAATAGGTATTTGTTTCTCTCCTAGGCTACTATAAAGCATTTCTATGATATTAAGTACTTAATACAGTTTTCCCCACTGGTTACATTTTAGACATGGGTCAAGTGATTTTTGATGTAGTTGATATTAAAAGTATATAAATGTTGTGCACCATTAGAGCATACCACTAATGCTGTAGTCCACCAGTCATTAAGATCAATGATCAGAGATGACCAGGTTGCCATTATCAAGGATTCAGTGCTATCCATGAATTTATCATGGACATATGTATGCTTAAAATTACAGTGAACTTTATGTAAGAATTTAAGCATAAAACTAAGACAACATAGATAATTTAAAGCCAAAAAATCTAGTTACAGCTGAAATATTAATATAATCATGGCAAAAAGATATGGGTATAGATCTGTACTTAAGTTACCCTGGTAACTGTCATGGTGCCCTGCTCTTCCTTCATTTGTATTCACAACTATAGTTAGCCACTGTGCCTATAGGTAAATGTATTAAAGGATACTTTAACACAAACATTTGGTGCTTCTATGTCTTGTACTCAGTAAATTACACCTGATGAGGAATTTCTTAGGTGACTTACACATTTTATGAAATCCAGGACAAGAGCAAACATTTGAGTAAATTGGTAAAATGAACCAACAAAAAAACTTTACCCATATTATAATTTGCAAGTATGTCCTTTGGTTTTGAGATGCTTCTTTCAAGTTGAATGTTTATGTATGATTTTAATTAAGTTTTTTTTCTGGTGTATTCCTGCATTAAATTAAATTTCTGATACTTGGAAATATAGCCTATGTTGGGTGAAGTGCTCTAATGACAATGTTAGGGTTTCAATGTACAGCAAGCCCAGTGAAAGGTTTCACAGGCAACTCTAAGAAAACTGCACAGCAAAGACATACGTTTATCCTTTATTTAGGATGACAAAAACTTAAACATATCTTTCAGTACTGTCTCTCTTTTTCTCACACAGATAGACTGTATATCAGTAATCTGGACACCAAGTTATTTAAAGCTATTATTTAGTACCATAATAAGTAGTAATTTAAATACAAGGTAAAATCACCACATTGTCTTGTTTACTACTGATGTTAATTTTAAGCTGACGTTCAGTGCTCCCAAAAAAGGCAGCCTATGATTTGTTATCATTAAACTGTCAACTCTGCCTTGAGTTGGAAATAGATTCACACTACACTTCTTACAGCATATCACTTTATTTTCTATCAGTCAAAAAAATGCAGAATCGTTTTAATTGTCTGTGCTATTTTTCTATTAACTGTTTCATGCATTTTTCCTGGCCTTTTAATTGCAGTTTAATAGTGGTCATTAACACATTAAGGGGTGTTAGAAGAACATTTGAAGTCCTCTTGACTTCTACCAAAGTTGACACTTCAATGCTAGAGTAATTTCAGCTATTCATTTATTTAATAGTGACCTATGCAAATGTGGAACCATGTCATTTTACAAATTGACTGTAATAATTAACTAGAAAGGCAGAGTAAAATGAAACAGGTTATAATTAGAATATAACTGCTACAGTATTACGTCAGCTAGGATAAAATAATCTCAAATGATTAAATTGGTTTCAATTATTAAGAATCAGTTTAATGTACCCACTGTTCTGATTTTTACATTTCTCTTTTTTGTGTGCATTAGATGTCACCTCATACAATTTATGTATTTTATTCATCTTGGTAAAACAGGCATTACAGAAGTTTAATTAAGTAGTAAAAGACTTCACATTATTCTGCTGAATTCTAAATTAGTTGTAGAAACTAGTCAGAGTGCATGCTACATACTACTCAGGATCATTTCAATTAGCAATATCTATTAAACCATCCAACATTCCCCTTACACAGTAAATATATGTAACATGTCACTAGCCATCAGAATATGTATTTTAGACACATAATTATCACAGCTTTTCCAACTGGTTCTTGGATGCATCGTCTTCATCTATATCACTTGTATTATTGTTTCAACACAATATCTGAATGATCTTTCCAAAATCCCAAGAATTTTCCACATTTGTGACTTTTATACAACTGATGGCAGGGGTAGCAATGTGATCTATACGGTAGCACAGAGCCCCCACAGTCAGAGAAGCCATACACTGAGTTTTCTGTTCTGTTCTTACTGTATTGAAAACTCTTAAGATTCTTGAGCAAGGAGGCTTGCATTTTCATTTTATGCTGGGCCTTGCAAATTATGTAGCCAGTCCTGCTTGAAGGATCTAGTATTAGAACCATAATAACCTGTTCACTTCTGACCAAAGATTCAACATTTTACTCATCAGTTACCTGATTGTTAGAGATTGACTATCCCAGACATGGGATTTGAGGAGATTTTCCCCAATTGTCCTATGGGGGCAGTGTGGCTAAGGAGGGCATTTACTTACCCAGTTAAATTAGCCAATAGTCTTGGCAATCAGTGGAACCCAGTCATAGCCAGACCATTTCCTAGTGCATACACTGTGTTTTAATTAGTGTCTTTATATCCCAGTACGTATATTGATTTTAGTTACTAATTTCTTCTCAAAAAATTGTATTCATGTCAAATATTTGAAATATATTCAAGTTTAGATTATATGACTACCTGTAACAGGTAGTCACTGCAAAAAATTATTGAAAACAATGGAGAAAAAATCATTTCCAGCCTATGAATATCCAATTTCTGGAATATCCTTTATCCTATAAGAATTTAAGATGATGCCTTGACAATTTTAAATACACTTATTTAATAAAAATGAACTCTGGTGACTTCAACATTTGGTTGTTCTTATCTCAAAGTCTGGAGTTTTATTTATGCATTAAATGCTATATTCCATTACAGTATTTATTTTAGTTTTAATTGTTATCATTATATTTTGTTTTATTATTTTATTTTATATTATTTTACTTTAATGTTTATTTCTGAGAGAGAGAGAGACACAGAGAGAGAGAGAGAGAGAGAGAGAGAGAGAGAGAGAAAGACAAAGTGTGAGCAGGGGAGGGGCAGAGAAAGAGGGAAACACAGAATCCAAAGCAGGCGCCAGACTCTTAGCTGTCAGCACAGAGCCTGATGCAGGGCTAAAACTCATGGACCACGAGATCATGACTTGAACTGAAGTCGGAGGCTTAACCGACTGGGCTGCCCAGGCACCTCATTATTATTATTTTTTTAATGTTTATTTATTTTGAGAAAGAGAAAGAGTGTGAGCAATGAGCTGAGGAGGGGCAGAGAGAGAGGGAGAGAGAATCCCAAGCAGACTGTGCACTCTGGGCATGGAGCCCAATATAGGGGTTGATCTCATGAAGCATGAGATCATGACCTGAGCCTATATCCAGGGTCAGATGCTTAACTGACTGAGCCATCGAGGTGCCCCTAATTTTTATTACTGAAGTATAGTTGACATACAATGTTATATTAGTTTCAGGTGTTCAACATAGTGATCAGACAATTCTATATATTATGTAGTATTCACCATGATAATGTAGTTATTATCTGTCACTATATAATGTTATTAAATATTAGAAATAAATATTAAATAAATATTAAAGTCCCGTGACTTATTTATTTTATAACTGAAATTTTTGTGTCTCTTAATCCCTTTTATCTATTTTGCTCATCTCCCATCTGCCTCCCCTCTGGCAACTACCAATTTGTTTTCTGCACTTATGAGTGTTTCTATTTTTTGTATTTGCTTGTTTGTTTTGTTTTGTAGATTCCACAAACATGTAAAATCATACGGTATTTATGTTTTGCTGTCTGACTTATTTCCTTAGCATAATAGTCTCTAGGTCCATCCATGTTGTTGCAAATAGCAAGAACTCATTATTTTTAAGGCTGAGTGATATTCCAATGAATATACATAACCACATCTTCTTTATCCATTCATCAGTCAATGAACACTTAGGTTGCTTCCATATCTTGACTACTGTAAATAATGGTGCAGTAAACATAAAGGTGCAGATATCTTTTTGAATTAGTGTTTTTGTTTTCTTTGGGTGAATATCCAGTAGTGGAATTACTGGATCATATGGTATTTCTATTTTTAACATTTTGAGGAACTTCCGTACTGTTTTCTACAGTGATTGCACCAATTTACATTTTTAGCCACAGGGCATGAAGGTTCCTTTTCCTCCACATCCTCACCAACACTTGTTATTTCCTGTATTTTTTTTTTTTAGTGTTTATTTATTTTGAGACAGAGAGAGAGAGCTAGGGAGACCATGCTTGAGCAGCAGAGGGGCAGAGAGAGAAGAAGAGAGAGAATTCCAAGCAGGTCCATGCTCAGCACAGAGCCTAATGCGGAGCTTGATCTCAAGATGCGAGATCATGACCTGAACTGATATCAAGAGTTAGATATGAGAACTTAATCTACTGAGCCACCCAGGTGCCCTTACTTCATGTCTTTGTGACTTTAGCTATTCTGACTGATATGAGTCAGTATCTCATTATGGTTTCAATTTGCATTTCCCTGATAATTAGTAATGTTGAGCATCTTTTTATGTTTACCATTTGTATGCCTTCTTTGGAAAAATGTCCATTCAGGTCCTCTGCCCATTTTAATCAGATTATTTATTGTTTTGGTGTTGAGTTGTAGAACTTGTTTCTATATTTTGTATATTAACCCCTTATGAGATATATCATTTGCAGATATTTTCTTGCATTCAGTAGGTTGTCTTTTTTGCTTTGTTGATGGTTTCCTTTGCTGTGCAAAACTTTTAATTTTGGTGTAGTCCCAGTGCTTTATTTTTGCTTTTGTCTCCCTTGTTTGAGGAGACATATCTAGAAAAATATTGCTAAGGTTGATATCTAAGAGATTACTGTGTTTTCTTTTAGGATTTTTATGGTTTCGGGTCTGATATTTAAGTCTTTAATTCATTTTGAGTTTGTTTTTGTGTATGGTGTGAGAAAACCTGGTTTCACTCTTTTGCATGTAGTGCAAAACTGGATAGTTTCCTCAACAACATTAGAGATCCTGTTTTCCCCATTATACATTCTTGCCTCCTTTGTCATAGGTTGATTGCCCATATAAGCGTGTGTTTATTTCTGGACTCTCTATCCTATTCATTTCACCTATGTGTCTGTTTTTGTGCTAGTACCATACTGTTTGATTACTATAGCTTTGTAGTATATTTTGAAATCTGGCATTGTGATACCTCCAGCTTTGCTCTTCTTTCTCAAAATTGTTTTGGCTATTCAAGGTCTTTTGTGATTCCATATAAATTTTAGAATTGTTTCTTCTAATTCTATTAAAAAATATTATTGGCATTTTGATAGGGATTGCATTGAATCTGTAGATTGCTTTTGGCAGTGTGGGCATTTTAACAATATTAATCATGACAGTAGGTTTTTGATACTATGCTTCTTTCCTGTGTTACATCTTCATTTATTCTAATTAATTATGATTCCTTTGGCACTTTGATCAGTAGATCTAGAAGTGCAGTCAAGAAACTTCATGTAAAGATGGTGCATAGGAAGGCGCTGGGCTCACCTGGTCTTGCTGATCACTTAGATTCCACCCACACCTGACTAACCCAGAAAACCACCAGAAGACTAGCGGAATGGACTCTTCAGAGTCAAGCGTAGACAAGAGGCCCGTGGAACAGGGTAGGAAGGATGGAGAGGCGGTGCACATTACATGGACTGGCGGGAGGGAGCCGGGGCAGTGGAGGGGCAGCCCACCTGGCAAGGCAGAATCCCCGATCTGGCTTACAAAAGCAGAGGGGCCGGGCTGCGTGAGTTCTGATTGCCAGCAGGACTTAACATCTGGAATGTTAAAAGTCAACAGCTCTGCTCTCAGAGAGTGGGAGGGTGAGAGGACACTGGGAGGGAGAGTTGTTGAGCCCCGGAAGACAGCTCAGCTCACAGGAACAAAGGCGCTGGGAAGCGCCATTTCCCTCTCCCATCCCCCAGCCGAAATCCCAAAGGGAACCAGTTCCCTTCACTGAGCTTGCTTGCACTGCACAAACACCCAACGCTGTGCTTCTGTGGATCCATCCCTCTGGCGGGTCTGCCTCCCTCCCGGAGCTGCAGGGCCCCTCCCTCAGAGGACCACACATGGCAAAGAGAGCTAAGCCTGCCCCTCCCACCCCTGTGCACCTTACAGATCCACCCCAGCTAATACGCCAGATCCCATCAAAGTAGCACCACAAGCCTGGCAGTGTGCAAGTAGCCCAGACAGGGGTCACACCACTCCACAGTGAGTCCTGCCCACGGGAGAGGGGAAGATAAGGTACACGCTAGTCCGACTGCGGCCCCGCCCACCAACACAAGTTACTCCGGAAAGCGCAGGGGAAATGCCTGCAGTTTGGAGCCATGGCAGGGACTACCCAAAATGATGAAATGGAAGAACTCTCCTCAAAAGAAACTCCAGGAAGTAGCAACAGCTAACAAATTGATCAAAAATGATTTAAGCAATATAAAGGAACAAGAATTTAGAATAATAGTCATAAAATTAATCGCTGGGCTTGAAAAAAGTATGGAAGGACAGCAGAGAATCTATTGCTACAGAGCTGAAGGGACTAATAGTCATGAGGAGCTGAAAAGTGCTATAAATGAGGTGCAAAATAGAAGGAGGCGACCACAGCTCGAATTGAAGAGGTAGAGGAGAGAATAGGTGAATTAGAAGATAAAATTATGGAAAAAGAAGAAGCTGAGAAAGAGATATAAAAAATTCAGGAGTATGAGGGGAGAATTAGAAAACTAAGTGATGCAATCAAATGGAACACTATCCATATAAGAATTCCAGAAGAAGAAGAAAGAGGGAAAGGAGCTGAAGATGTACTTGAACAAATCATAGTTGAGAACTTCCCTGATCTGGGGAAGGAAAAAGGCATTGAAATCCAAGAGGCACAGGAAAGTCCCTTCAGACGTAACTTGAATTGATCTTCTGCATGACATATCATAGTGAAACTGGCAAAATACAAGGATAAAGAGAAAATTCTGAAAGCAGCTAGGGATAAACACGCTTTAACTTGTAAAGGGAGACCCATAAGACTAGTGGCAGACCTATCTACTGAAACTTGGTAGGCCAGAAAGGAATGGCAGGAAATCTTCAATGTGATGAATAGAAAAAAATATGCAGCCAAGAATCCTTTATCCAGCAAGTCTGTCATTCAGAATAGAAGGAGAGATAAAGGTCTTCCCAAACAAACAAAAACCAAAGGAATTCATCACTACTAAACCAGCCCTACAAGAGATCCTAAGGGGGATTCTGTGAGTGAAATGTTGCAAGGACCACAAAATACCAGAGACATCACTACAAGCATGAAACCTAAAGACATCATAATGACTCTAAACCCATATCTTTCAGTAATAACACTGAATGTAAATAGACTAAATGCTCCAATCAAAAGACATAGGGTATGAGAATGGATTAAAAAAAACAAGACCCATCTATTTGCTGTCTACAAGAGACTCATTTTAGACCCGAGGACACCTTCGGATTGAAAGTGAGGGGATGGAGAACTATCTATCATGCTACTGGAAGTCAAAAGAAAGCTGGAGTAGTCATACTTAGATCAGACAAACTAGACTTTAAATTAAAGTCTGTAACAAGAGATGAAGAAGGGCATTATATAATAATTACAGGGCATATCCATCAGGAAGACTTAACAATTTTGAATATCTGTGCCGAATGTGGGAGCCCCCAAATATATAAAACAATTAACCACAAACATAAGCAACCTTATTGATGAGAATGTGGTAATTGCAGGGAGCTTTAATACTCCACTTAGAACAATGGATAGATCATGTAGACACAGGATCAAGAAAGAAACAAGGGTCCTGAATGATACATTGGATCAGATGGACTTGACAGATATATTTAGAACTCTGCATCCCAAAGCAACAGAATATACTTTCTTCTTGAGTGCACATGGAACATTCTCCAAGATAGATCACGTAATGGGTCACAAAACAGCCCTTCATAAGTAAAAGAATTGAGATCATACCATGCATGCTTTCAGACCACAATGCTATGAAACTTGAAATCAACCACAGGAAAAAGTCTGGAAAACCTCCAAAACCATGGAGGTTAAAGAACACCCTAGTAAAGAATGAATGGGTCAACCAGGCAATTAGAGAAGAAATTAAAAAATATATGGAAACAAATGAAAATATATGGAAAATACAACAATCCAAACACTTTGGGATGCAGCGAAGGCAGTCCTGAGAGGAAAATACATTGCAATCCAGGCCTATCTCAAGAAACAAGAAAAATCCCAAATACAAAATCTAACAGCACACCTAAAGGAAATAGAAGCAGAACAGCAAAGACACCCCAAACCCAGCAGAAGAAGAGAAATGGTAAAGATCAGAGCAGAAATAAACAATATAGAATCTAAAAAAACTATAGAGCAGATCAATGAAACCAAGAGTTGGTTTTTTGAAAAAATAAACAAAATTGATAAACCTCTAGCCAGGTTTCTCAAAAAGAAAAGGGAGATGACCCAAATAGATAAAATCATGAATGAAAATGGAATTATTACAACCAATCCCTCAGAAATACAAGCAATTATCAGGGAATACTATGAAAAATTATATGCCAACAAACTGGACAACCTGGAAGAAATGGACAAATTCCTAAGCACCCACACACTTCCATAACTCAAACAGGAAGAAATAGAAAACTTGAACAGACCCATAACCAGCAAAGAAATTGAATCAGTTATCAAAAATCTCCCAACAAATAAGAGTCCAGGACCAGATGGCTTCCCTAGGGAATTCTACCAGACATTTAAAGCAGAGGTAATACCTATCCTTCTCAAGCTGTTCCAAAAAATAGAAAGGGAAGGAAAACTTCCAGACTCATTCTATGAAGCCAGCATTACTTTGATTCCTAAACCAGACTGAGACCCAGCAAAAAGCAGAATTATAGGCCAATATCCCTGATGAATATGGATGAAGGAATTCTCAATAAGATACTAACAAATCGAATTCCACAGCATATAAAAACAATTATTCACCATGATCAAGTGAGATTCATTCCTGGGCTGCAGGGCTGGTTCAACATTCGCAAATCAATCAACGTGATACATCACATTAATAAAAGAAAAGATAAGAACCATATGATCCTGTCAATTGATGCAGAAATGCCTTTGACAAAATTCGGCATCGTTTCTTAATAAAAACCCTCGAGAAAGTCGGGATAGAAGGAACATACTTAAACATCATAAAACCCATTTGTGAAAGGCCCACAGCTAATATCATCCTCAATGGGGAAAAACTGAGAGCTTTCCCCTGAGATCAGGAACACAACAGGGATGTCCACTCTCACCGCTGTTGTTAACATAGAGTTGGAAGTTCTAGCATCAACAATCAGACAACAAAAGGAAATCAAAGGCATCAAAATAGACAAAGATGAAGTCAAGCTTTCACTTTTTGCAGATGACATGATATTATACATGGAAAACCCGACAGACTCCACCAAAAGTCTGCTAGAACTGATACATGAAGTCAGCAAAGTCGCAGGATACAAAATCAATGTAGAGAAATCAGTTGCATTCTTATACACTAACAATGAAGCAACAGAAAGACAAAGAAACTGATCCCATTCACAATTGCACCAAGAAGCATAAAATACCTAGGAATAAATCTAACCAAAGATGTAAAAGATCTGTACGCTGAAAACTATAGAAAGCTTATGAAGGAAATTGAAGAAGATACAAAGAAATGGAAAAACATTCCATGCTCATGGATTGGAAGAATAAATATTGTTAAAATGTCAATACTACCTAAAGCTATCTACACATTCAATGCAATCCCAATCAAAATTGCACCAGCATTCTTCTTGAAGCTAGAACAAGCAATCCTAAAATTTGTATGGAACCACAAAAGACCCTGAATAGCCAAAGTAATATTGAAGAAGACCAAAGCAGGAGGCATCACAATCCCAGACTTTAGCCTCTAACTACAAAGCTGTAATCACCAAGACAGCATGGTACTGGCACAAAAACAGACACATAGACCAATGGAATAGAATAGAAACCCCAGAACTAGACCCACAAAAGTATGGCCAACTAATCTTTCACAAAGCAGGAAAGAATATCCAGTGGAAAAAAGACAGTCTCTTTAACAAATGGTGCTGGGAGAACTGAACAGCAACATGCAGAAGAATAAAACTAGACCACTTTCTTACAGCCTTCACAAAAATAAACTCAAAATGGATAAAGGACCTGAATGTGAGACAGGAAACCATCAAAACCCTAGAGGAGAGAGCAGGAAAAAAACCTCTGATCTCAGCCACAGCAGTTTCTTACTTGACACATCTCCAAAGGCAAGGGAATTAAAAGCAAAAATGAACTATTGGGACCTCATGAAGATAAAAAGCTTCAGCACTGCCAAGGAAACAATCAACAAAACTAAAAGGCAGCCAGTGGAATGAGAAAAGATATTTGCAAATTACATATTGGACAAAGGGCTAGTTTCCAAAATCCATAAAGAACTCACCAGACTCCACACCCAAAAAACAAATAATCCAGTGAAGAAATGGGCAGAAAACATGAATAGACACTTCTCTAAAGAAGACATCCGGATGGCCAACAGGCACATGAAAAGATGCTCAACATTGCTCCTCATCAGGGAAATACAAATCAAAACCACACTCAGATACCACCTCACGCCAGTCAGAGTGGCTAAAATGAACAAGTCAGGAGACTATAGATGCTGGCGAGGATGTGGAGAAACGGGAACCCTCTTGCACTGTTGGTGGGAATGCAAATTGGTGCAGCCGCTCTGGAAAACAGTGTGGAGGTTCCTCAAAAAATTAAAAATAGATGTACCTTATGACCCAGCAATAGCACTGCTAGGAATTTACCCAAGGGATACAGGAGTACTGATGCATAGGGGCACTTGTACTCCAACGTTTATAGCAGCACTTTCAACAATAGCCAAATTACAGAAAGAGCCTAAATGTCCATCCACTGATGAATGGATAAAGAAATTGTGGTTTATATACACAACGGAATACTACATGGCAATGAGAAAGAATAAAATATGGCCTTTTGCAGCAACATGGATGGAACTGGAGAGTGTTATGCTAAGTGAAATAAGCCATACAGAGAAAGACAGATACCATATGTTTTCACTCTTATGTGGATCCTTACTTAACAGAAGTCCATGGGGGAGGGGAAGGAGAAAAAAAAAAGGTTAGAGACGGAGGGAGCCAAAACATAAGAGACTCTTAAATACTGAGAACAAACTGAGGGTTGAGGGGGGGAGGGGGGGAGGGGAAAGTGGGTGGTGGGCATTGAGGAGGGCACCTGTTGGGATGAGCATTGAGTGTTGTATGGAAACCAATTTGACAATAAATTTCATATATATATATATATATATATATATATATATATATATATATATATAAAGAAACTTCATGTATCATGATTAACTCGGGTACTAGTTAAAAATTCAAATCCCTGGGGCACCTGGGAGGCTCAGTTTGTTAAGCTTCCAAATCTTGATTTTGGCTCAGGTCATGATCTCACAGTTGGTGAGATTGAGTCTCATTTTAGACTCTGTACTGGCAGTGTGGAGCCTGCTTGGGACTTTATCTCTCCCTCTCTCTCTGCCCCTCCCCTGCTGGTGTGCATGTGCATGCTCTCTCTCTCAAAATAAATAAATAAACATTAAAAAATGCAAATCCCTATTGAGTCAGGAGTTAAAATCTTATGAATTCTTTTGCTTTTCCCTATGTTATTTATACTATTAGTTTAGGACTTCCTTGGGATCATATAATAATGATTTTGTGCTTTACTGATACATAACTGGTAGAATATTTAATATGCACATATAGCTTCTGTGCCATGAAGAAATATTTTCAAAACTCCAAGACAGGTATTGTTCAGAATAAAGGTAAAGTCCTCTTTCTTCCCCTAATTCAGTATTATTGAAATGTATCTCTTCCTGGAATTCTGAGAATATTTTCAATGTTTAAAATTTACAGTTTGGAGAATTGAAAAGAAGGTATTATTCTATCCAGAGAATGATCGTCTGATATCTGGATATATTGTGAAAGCATTTTGAGAACTAGGAATACTCTAGAACTGACTGAACAATCCAGAGATTTGATAAAAATTAGCATATCACTTATATGAAGGTTTTTTTTCCCTCTTCCTTTCTTTCTTTTTTTCTTTCTTTCTTTCTCTTTCTTTCTTTCTTTCTTTCTTTCCTTCTTTCTTTAAATCATCCCCAAAGCTTTTGATACCAAGTTAAGAATCTGGAGATAACCTCAAATACATCCCCAAACCAAACTGATTCACCTAAAAACTTAGATGCCACTGTCAAATAATTTTTCTGTCATCTGCACTGTCGTAATTGGTCAATCAATTCAGTCAAATACATCAGTTCAACAACTTTTATTAACAACAATCCATCCTCACCTTTTAACAATGAAACAATGTTTCCAACTGGGTTTTCTGATTGATTAGCTTCTTTTATCAGTTAAAGCTGAATTTTGAGTCAAAATGCAATCTATTCAGAGATCAACTGTGTGTATTGAGATTAACTGTAAAAAGAAAAATACGTACTCTAAAGAGAATAGCAATATTTTTTTAGAAAACATTTAGGATTTGAAAGAATGCCTTGAGCTTGAAAATCACTTCTATTTTTTTACCAAATGAAATTAGACTTCTTTATTATAATGTAATTGTAATTAATATTGTGCAGTTGTAATAATATAATTATTATTAATTACATTTGGAAAATGTAATTAAAACCCATCGCTTAGAACAAAGGCAATCATTGGATTACAATTATCTATATTTCTAAAAGAAACAATTAATATGGCAGGTTTCAGTTACATAGTACAAATAACCAGATACTGTATGTCTTATGAGTATTAATTGATATACCTGGAACAATGGTAAACATACATAATATATGCACATTTTATTCTGGAAGACAATTTTTAAAGATCTGTCTTAATACGTTTGTAATTTAGTAAGTGATTAGAAAAACACCATTCCTTTGGATTTGTTTCTATATTTAAGTGTGACATCTTGAATGACATATATTTAACTTTCCAGAATCATGTATATCATAATATATCACAAACAGCATCATTAACATTTCAAATAGAAGTTACTTCTGTATTCACGAGTTAGAATTTAATAGTAGATTAAATATAATTGCAAGTGCATTCTCATAATAGTGCTACAGAGTTGTCAATTAAATGTTATTAATGGGAGGTTAAATTTTCTATGAGTTCAGAGACAATGTCAAATTTCAAATTCCAACATTTACACTAATATCACCCATATGATTTATTCTATGTTTTTCAAACCTCAATTTATGCTACAGTAAAATGGGCTAAAAAACAGTCTTCTTTCTTCTGAAGTAGGTGGGAAGATTAAAGACTGTCTTCAAGATAAATAATGGAGTAAAAGATTGTGACTTCTAATTGCTGTTAGGAGAATAGTTAGTTTTCATTTACATAAACTTATTTGTAACTGAATTGGCAAAAAAAATACCTTTTTATACCTTCTCTAGTTTTTACTGTGCTCGACTGTCGTTCAATGATTTTCTCTTACGGAGTTCGTTCTTAATGGAAGTTTTATTATAGAAAAGATACTTAGATGGATGTAGAGCCAAAACACCTTTTTACTTAAGATATTTTTTCTTCAAAATTCCAATTTCTGTTAACTTAACAAAAAATACCCGAATAAACAAATCTAACCTGATGAAAGATGCAGTTTTGCAATAATGTTGTATTCTAAGAAACAGTACAATACCTAAAAACGAAAAAAAAAAAAAAAAACCTTCTTAAAAAACCTTTACTCAGTCTCTCCAGACAGCAAAGGCAAAAGTAAATTCTTGACATGCTATGAAGATCTAGAAAATTCTCTCCTGGTAACTGTCCCTGTCGATTGACTTCACGGCTGTGACAGCTGCTCTCAGAAACCTCTCTATCTCAAAGTTCTGACTGAATCACCAGCCAGCTTACTGCAACGTCACTCACTTTATCATTAAGAAAGATGAGTAGATAATTTAATCTTTATGGGTTTCCCCCTACCCTTTAGGGTAATCCCTCTATGTAATTTTTTCACAACAAAAGAAATTCAGAGAACCCACCCAGCAAATAGCGTCCTTCTCCTTTAAGACTTTTCTTGAGGGTAAGTGGGGAGTTGATTATGGGTAATATATACGTAAGTTTATCTGGGTAACGATTTTCTTCCTGGTTGATCTTCGATAGCTTCATGAATAGCCCTCCTGATATTTATTTCTCATTTAATAATTTTTGTTTTTATACTTCCTACCAACTATTTGTCCACTGATGCTGCGTAAGTGAGTTTTCCTGCTGCCTTCTTGGCCCTTCTAGCAAAGCATGAATCTAGAATGTGGACAGGTTCTACCATCTCTGCTTTGATAACACATGGGGCATATGTTCACTGGGCATGTAGCTGCAGTGCCGCTGACTGCCACGTGAAGAAAAAATGGCACTGTCACAAACTACCAAATATTTGGGTATTTACCAATTGCCAAGTATTTGTGTAATCTTGTTGGAGTCACTAAATTTTCATCTTTGCTGGGGACAAAAAACACCAGACTGAGTGGCTAAACAGTAACCATGATCTATCTGATACAAGGCCAACAATGGAGAGCAGACTTCTAACCTGAGCTTGGCTCTTTGTTTGGCGTGTAGTTCACTTGAGAGGAAAAAAGGAACCCTTTTATTGCTATTCACCCAGGACCTTGTATATGGGAATATCAACTTCATAAGGCAAAAATATACGTGCCTCAGTTCTGGTCTGGGTTTTTTTATTTTATCTTTTATTGCCATGATAGCTTTTTACTTTCCCCATGGTGAAGCAACTTCATCAACAGCAAGGAGTCAGGAATCCCTTCTGGTGGTGAGGGAGACTGTGATTCTTCAATTAACTTCCTTAGAAATAGGATCCAGAGGAAAAAAGGTTGATTTATTATTCAGAGCAATAGCACTAGCTGGAATATTAGCATTTTTGTAGGGTGATGGGAAGAAGGCCGGATGATACCTGTACATGCATTTGGGAGCCTTACAGGAGGGGAATCCTGATTTAGGGAACCCAAATCTTTTATGACAGGAAATAGCATGCCCAAGTTTACTTTAGAGGGAGTGAGATACTATTTTTATTGTAATGAATGGTAAACAAAACTGCCCTTTGTTCTGGAGGGAGATGCTATCTCTGTCTTCCAAAGTTATCCATTTTACAAACATACTTGAAAAGAGAGTCTGGGGGCCCAAGGGTGGTCAGTCTGTTAAGCAGAATCTTGGTTTCTGCTCAGGTCATGATCTCACGGTTTGTGAGTTCAAGCCCCACATCGGGCTCTGCACTGGCAGGACTGAGCCTGCTTGGGATTCTCTCTCTCTCCTTCTCTCTCTGCCCCTCCCGTGCTCTCTCTTTCTCTCAAAACAAACTTAAAAAAAAAAAAAAAGAAAAGAAAAGATAGTCTGTAACAACAGTCAGTGCCTCTATTCACAGTATATACCAAGTAATGAAAGACCCATAAAGGGTACTCTTACAATCCTATTATTTTCTCCTTTAATATATAAATATTGTTTCCACCTCCCCCCATTTTTTATACTTAGTAATTTCTTCACATTGTTATGTTTTTCTCAGCCCTTAATTATTAGAAGTATAGTGACTTTTTTAAAGCAAGATGTAGAAATTATTATATATAATTTTCCATAAAAATAAAATATGATTACAAAGTACATATGCATATGACATTGTATGGTATGTATACAAAATTTTCCATACTAAGCACATAAAATTAGCAACAATTATATTGCATCATTTTTTACATGTTATAAAAATAATTTTTGTATGTATGTTCTTCATTTATCATGCCCCATGTAAAAACATTACATAACTAAGAAGATGAAATTGAAATATTCCTCATAAGGAAACATTGAAAGAGTTATTCATGTAATGGTAATATTGTCTAATTATGGTGGACAAAAGTGAGAAGAAATAAGAGCAGGCCTGGTTTTTATGGGTATACATTTCAAATCAAGAAGTTTATCATGAAGTTACTTGATTAAAGCATAGATGTACTAGAGTTATTTTTTAAAAATGATACAGTGATATAGAAACATCATAGTAATTATGTATCTCATGTGATATAGTTAGGATATTATCCTCCATTGTAAGATGATTACACAAAAAAGGTAGAAATGAAGAAAAATAAGGGATATAATGGCATCTGAAAGGCTAAGAATGCTGCAGTCTGTTGAAGCTGAAAACGGATGCTCTTTCTCAGATATAATTGTGATACAATGAGTGAGAGGATGTAGCCACAGCTAGCAAGCTGATCAGCAAGCACTGACTGGGGCAAGTTTGATTTTGGTGCCCTGCATCCCTGCTAGTTATTTTCCTTCCCAAATTATATTAATCTACCTAATTACCCATGTCATTAAAATAATCACAATGTGCCAGAATGAAATGCAGCTTTAAGAGATTAAATAAATAAATAATTTCTATCATTAAATTTTATAAACAAAAAAATTTAAAAGGGGCATATTGTATTGCTAGCATTCGGTTAACTGGAACTTTTAATAGTAAATAACTCAGGTTTACTGAGTGTCTTTTCTGAAATAATCTACAATTTTGCCTGCTTTTTTTGATCAGCTATGTCTAAATAAAAGCAATGACTCATGTATTTTGTCAAAACTATTTGGGGAACATATCACTACAACTATAAAAAAGTTGGTAGATTTGAATGAAGATTTTCTGGTTGGGTCATTCTGCTCTCAATGAAGGGCACAGAGACTATTTTTAGTAGGAAACATGCAGTTTCATTTCAGAATGTAATGACAAATATTTATTGAATGTTCATTCATTTTCTTTTTGGATGGCTTTATCTCAACAGTGTTTTATAAATGTCAATGATCAGGTCTTGTTAAATTGTTGAAAAATCTATGATTAAATGTTTTATTTTAATGTTATTATAAATGGCACTTGAGATTAATTTTTCACTTGTTTAATCCTAGTATATAGAAATAAAATTGACTTTATATAATGATTATGCATCCTACAACCTTGATAAATTTGCTTTTTAGTTATTATGATTTTCCCTGGATTCTTTTGATATAGAAAATAAACTACAATGTAATCTGTGAATAAAGACAGTTTTTCTTCTTCTTTCAGATATTTATGCCTCATATCTTTTTCTCACCTTATTTCACTGGCAGTCATCCTTCATACCAAGCTGAGATAAGAGCAGACATCTTTACTTTGTTCTTGATCTTAAGGAGAGCATATTCTGTGTTTTAGAATTAATTATTAAAGTAAGTACAGGTTTTCAGTAGATACTGTATCAGTTTGAAAAAGTTACTTTCTATTGCTAGTAATTGAAAAGAATAATGTTTATTTATTTTTGAGAGAGAGAAAGACAGAGTGTGAGTAGGGAAGGGGCAGAGAGATAGGGAGACACAGAATCTAAAGCAGGCTCCAGGCTCTGAGTGGTCAGCACAGAGCCGAGTTGGGCTCAAACTCATGAGCCATGAGATCATGACCTGAGCTGAAGTGGGATGCCCAACCTACTGAGCCACCCAGGCGCCCCAATTCCTAGTAATTTTTAAATAAATGAATATAAAATTATTATCAAATACATTTTCTGGAACTATTATGGTTATGGCTCTTATTTATTCTGGTAACATGTTATATTTCATTCATGGATTTTTGGAGGCCAAAATAACATACCTGGTATAAATGGCACTTGATCATGATGCGTATTTCTTTTTTCATAGTATTGAATTCCACTAGCTAATACTGTTAAGGATTTTTGTATTTCTCTTTATGGGAATTGTAGGTCTTGAATTCTTTTTTTATTTTTCTATTTTTTTTTTTTTTTTTGCTTGTTTTGGTTTTGGTTTTGGACCTGTTTTGCTATCAGGCAATAGGGTAAAATGGCAAATAGAAGTTACCAGTAAAGTCTTCTGGTTATTGTGAAATTTTGAGTGATATATTTTTAACTGTGAATTCAGTTTTTTAATAGATATTCTCTAACTTTATTTTGTGTCTTAAGAATTTGTCCATTTGGATAAAAGTTGCCAAATTTCTTGGTGTGAAGTTGTTCATAATGTTACCTGTTATTCTTTAATTTGTGTAGTATCTGTAGTGATATCTTCTATTACATTTCTAATATGAATCACTTGTGTTTTCTGCCTTTATTTTCCTTAATGAGTCTAGCTATATGCATATAAATTTTATGGACTATTTTAAAAACCTAACTTCAGTCTAATTGATGTTCTATATATATATTTTACGTCGTTGATTTCAACTCTTATTTCTATTTCTACTTCCTTGTGTTTACCTTGAGTTTAATTTACATTTTTTTTACCTAGCTTCTTAATATGGAAACCTTAACTCATTGATTTTTAACATTTTTAAAAAAATAAGCATTTAAATTTATAATTTTTTGTAAGCATTGTTTTATCTACAAAACAAATTCTACAAAATATTCTTTGTTATTTTTCTGTTTCTGTAAGTTTAAAATATTTTCTAAGTTACCTCTGGGATATTTACATATGTGCTATTTAATTTAATAATATTTGGAGATTTTCCAGAAATCTTGTTATGACCTAATTACAGAATTGGTATCACGTCTGTCCTGTTTTTGCTTACACACACCATCTCTAGTATGATGTTAGAATGGACTATAAAAGGGTATGGATTTCAGGAAATAGAAATCAGTGGGGACTGTCTTTGAGTCTAGCCATCACAGGCACATACATATCCAGCAGTATGTCTTCTGTAGTAACTGACCTTTTGTCAATATGATTAGACTTTGTTTTCTATAAGACGTATTGCTCGTTGCTCATTTTTTTCATCATTTCTTGCCTTCGAATGTGTTGACTATTTTTAGTATTCTATTTTATCTCTACTTTGTCTTTCACTTAGAGTCTGTCTTTAAATATATCACTTAACATATAATGTAGAAATCTTTCTTTCTGTTCTCCCTTTCTCTTTTGTGCTGTAACTGTCATATGTTTTACTTCTCTGTATATTATTAGCCTCAGTTACATTGGTATTGTTTTTGCTGTAAACAATTATCTTTTAAAGTGAGAGAAAAAATAGCTTTTTAATTTTCCCAAGTTATTTACCATTTCTGGTAGTTTTAATTTCATTAGTATGGATCCAAATATCCATTTAGATCATTTACAGATTCAAGTTTCCATTTGGATCATTTTCCCTCATTCTGAAGAACTCCTTTATCTTTTTTGGTAGTGCATGTCTGTTGGAAATTAATTCTCTTGGCTTTTTTCAGCTAAAAAAGTTTTTATTTTCCCTTTACTTTTGAATGGCATATATTCACTAGTTATAGAACTCCAGGTTGACTTCTTTTTTCATGTCAGCATATTAATGATATCACACTGTATTATCTCTTAACTTACATTATTTTGTATAAGATATCAGTAGTACTTAATATCTTTACTCCCTTGCTTATAATGTGCTTTTTTTTTCTTGGATCCTTTCGTTTCTTCATTGCTGGTTTTTAGCATTTCAATTATGATGTACCTTAGTGTAGCTTCCTTTGTGTCTGTTCTGTTTGGGATTTGGTTAGTTTCTTGTATCTGAATTTGTTGGTTTTAGCAAATTTATTAAATGCTTGGATGTTATTTATTCAAAAAAATTTTTTTCATTTCTTAGATGCTTAACATTGTCCCAGGGTTACTGAGACTTTGTTCATTTTTTAGCCTTTGTTTCCTCTGTGCTTATTTTGCATAATTTCTCTTGCTGTGTCTTCATGTTTAACAGTCAAACCTGTGTAATATGCTGCATACCCAGTAAACATTTCTTTTCAGATATTATATTTATGTGTTACACAAGTCCCATTTTTTTGATATCTTACATTCCTCTGCTCTTTATATTCATGTTTTCATTTAAATTATTAAATATATTATAGTGGCTATTTTACAGTTATTGTCTACTCATCCCATCATCTATGTCAATTCTGCGTCTTTTATTTTTTAATGATTTTTATCTTTAATATTGTCTCATTTTCTTGCTTCTTCACATATCTAGTAATTTTTTATTGGATGCTAGACATTATAAATATTATATTGTTGAGTTTCTGGATTTTTTATTTTCTCTAAACATTTATTATTGAATATTATTTGGGAAAATAGTTAAATTGTCTTGTCAATCAACTTGATCCTTTTAGGTTTATTTTTGTTTCCTTATGGCAGTTTACTGTAGTTTTTAACTATTCTAGTGCTAGTTTAGCCTTTTACCTAGCCATTGCCCATCTGAAGTATCTACCAAAATCCTGAGTGTTCACTGAAGTCTCCCCACTCTGAGTGGTCAAAACTGAAATATTCCCCAGCCCTGTGTAAGCTCGTAGAAATGTTCGGTTCACAATTCCCAATAATAGTTGTTTTTCTAATAGTTTTTTTGCTCAGCCTCAAGGTATCTCACAGTAATATATGTGCACCTTAGAATTCAGCAAAGAGAATTGGGACTTTTGAGGAGCTGTATGGAACCACTTTATTTGCATAACTCTGTTCTCCCTGATATTTTGCCCCACAAAAATCCAGCCCGTTCAGCTTTTGTGAACTCTGATCTTTGTTTCTTCAACTTTGCAAAGTTTCTTATGATTTGTTTGCATTTCTCTTCCCAGATTTTGCTTTTAAACAGAAAGGGAAATTATAAAATGTACCTCATTTTTCTTGTTTTAGTGATCACAGCCCTGGGAAGTGATCTAATGTCTCAAAATAATGATTTCCTATGTTTTGTTGGGTTTTCTAGCTGTTTACAGCAGGAAGTTATGTCTGATCCATTTACTTCCTCATAGCCAGAAGTAGAAGTTCTCTTTTAAAATTTGACCAAATTTTAAGGTCAACGAGTTTAAGTTATACAGAATATTTATTGACAGTTATATTTTGCAGTATTCTTTTTTGGCTGAAAGAGACTATAGCAAATGGTGGATGAAATGAATTTATTAGCTACTTTATATCTTAACCATCAGTGTTGTTTCCTATATGGAGGTAACACTATTCTCAGTAAATATAATTCACTGAGTTTAAAAAATACTCCCTTGAGACTTCCGTATCATCAACCAACCAAAAAATGGGGGTGGAATATTCCATTTAAGTCTAAATATATTGTTTTGTTCAAGAAAATGATTAATAGACTATTTATAGTATAGCAACTCTAGTCCTTTATATTGTGACAAATTTAATAAAGAACCAGAAACAAGAGTGTAGAGAAATAGAAAGAGAGGACATAATATCTCCTGAATGGGATTACAGATACAATAAAATTATGTGATTAATATGGAACAAAGAAAGGAAGAGAGGAATTTTAAAAAGAAAAAGAAAAAAATTAGGGAACACTATAACCAAGATATTCAGAAGTGAATTACCTAACTACAAAATTCTATCTATTCCATTTGTGAAACACCCACATGGTGTGACTTGAAGCTCCCTATTGAGAGAGGTGAGAGAAGACAGCAGGGTCGTAGGGAGGAAGTCAGGTCAGACTTAGCAGAAAGAACATGAGTGAAGCATAAAAGCAAGAAATTGCAAGGTAAGTTCTAGGAATGAAAATAAAACCAGTTTGGCTACAATGAGGGGGAGTACTATAAAATAAGACTGGAAAAGATAAGATAAATTGGGGCCAGATTATATAGGTCTTTGAATGCCAGGCTGAGGATTTGCTGCTCTTTTTGGTTAAAAATGGGGAGTCACTGAAGGTTTTTGAGTAGGGGAGTGAAGTGACCTTTGGGTCAATTACTCTGGCTGCAATGTGTAAAGTAGATTGGAAGAGGGAGAGAATAAAAGTGAAGAGACACCCTGGGAGGCTATTGAATTAGATCAGGTGACAAGTAATGAGAACCTGAACTATGGGAGTAGCAGTAGGACTGGAAAGAAAAGGATGAATTCAAGATATCTTTCATGGGTCAAATCTATGGGGCTTAGTAACTAATGAGATCTGAGAGAACTGTTAAAAAAGATTCTGAGATTTTTAAGCCTGAGTTACTGAGGAAGTGATAAAGTAGGGAAATAAGGAGAGATAGCAGGTTTGAGTGGTTGTAGGTATCTGTACGTGGGGTATCGGTGATGGTGTTTTTTGTGGTGTGGGAGTTTTGTGCAGAGGAGGTGATGAAATGGAGTTTGATATACTACCCTTATAAGCACTGAAAGATAGCAGTTTCCAGAAAAAGAAATAAAATAATTAAACTCTAGAGTTAGAAAGACTGCACTTAGCTCATAGTTGGCTCTCAATCAATGTTGACTGAACCAACCCCAATTAATTCCAAATGGTCGTTTTTCACTCATTCCTTCAACAAATATTTATTGAACAACTACTGTATGCCAGGCACTTGTGTAAGTATTGGAAGATAACATGGCTTTCAACAGAAATGTCTCCCTGGTGGAAAACATAGTCAAGTGAAAAACAGACAATTAAATGAGCATTTATAATAAACACTATATGTATTACTTTAGTTAAAGTATCAGTTGATATGCAAGAAGATAACAGGGTCCCTTCCAAGTATAGGATTCTCAAGGAAGTTTTCTCAAATGAATATCTGACTTAACTGAAAGGTTGATTAGGAGTTAGCCAGGTGAATAGGGAGGGGGAGGTATTCTAGGCAGAGGGAACCTCAGTTACAAAAAGTCAAAGGTATTAAAGTTTGTCTTTTGAGGAATTGAAAGAAGTTTATTAGGGGTGAATTATAAAGCGTGAAAAGATAGAGAATTAGATATGGACCAGTTCAGAAGGATCTTGTCCACCTTTTTAAAGACTTTGTATTGAAACAGTAGGAAATCACTGAAGAGTTTTAGCAGAGAAATAGCATAACCGTATTTGCATGGTTTAAAGGTTCATTAACTGTTCACTCTGAACAAAAATATTTACTGTGCCCTCAGGAGTTCACACATAAACAGATAGAAGCAATGTAATAAGATAAGGCCTTCAATAGTTTAAAATGCTATTTACACAAGCTTATATTCATTAGATGAGCATCAAATTTATAGGAACACAGATAAGAGGACAATTAATATTGTCTGTGAGGGAAGTATTGAAGAAAAGGCCATTTTGAGCTGGAGTAGAAAGTTAAATAGGCCCTTCAAGTAAATAGTTTAAGTAAATACCTAAGTAAAATTTCATTTACACCTGTCAGTATCTCTCATTTGTGTCCAATTACTATTTTTTCTCTCACCATTTTCTATTATTCTTTTTCTATTCATGTTTAATATTGATGCAGATTTAGTTCGAAGTATATACGTGTTTGAGTGTGTATAAGAAAGGCTACCTTATCCAATCACCAAAGCGCTCAAGTCGCAACTACTTATCAAGTGGTATAGCAGCATTTCAGTACGTTAACAATATGTTATGGCCCAGCTTACCAGGAAGCATGACCATTAGCACTAGAAGTAAACTCCAGCCATTTGTTCCCTAGGAATTTGGCTCACTCCTCTACCTTTCTCAGATCCCTTGCAATTAGGTTCTCCATGTGATTGAGTTTCATGGAATACTCTACTTCCAGAGTTGGGCTGGTAAGATCCTACAAGGACTTTCACATTCTCTTCATGCATTCGTATGCTAAATGCAGATGATCCAACACAGGACTCCATAGAGGCCCCAGGAAATGATAGGGCCACAGGATGGAAGGATTTTGGGTGACTGAGTCACAGTTTGCAAGGTAGCTGCCCATGAGAGTCACTGAGCCCATTATCACACTATGAGGTTAGAGAGAAATTAATTTTCATTTGGTTCAAGTCACTGAAAAGTGGGAGTTGTTTGGGAGTTGAAAATGGGGTTCAAATCACTGGGATTTGGGAGTTACAATAGCTAGTGTTAACTTTCTTGACTAATAAAACCCTATTTTCTTCATTGCTTTTAGGAATTTGAGTGCTTCTTCAGGCCTTCAGTCTCTGGCATAAGACTATACTGTTAGAACTCCCAGAGATTATCTCCTTTACTAAGGCTAAAATAAGTACCCTTTACATAGTCAATGAGAATAGTGTCAGTGCTGATTCTTAGGAACTTTGACTAGATATTTGAGGATGCAAATTTTTAATGTTATTTATTAATTAGTCTAGCTATTATTTTTTGAACAGACATTAAGTTAAGTGATATACAGTTCCTGCCTTGGTTTGTCATCCATTAAGTTATGTGGGTAATTTTTACTTGATTGTTTTTACAGGATAGCACTACTAGGGAATCATAAAGGAAGTGTCTCTTATATCAAAATAGACTTATCCTGATATTAAACACAGTGCTAATTTTTATAGTTATAAAAATTATCTGGTGAAAAACACTTATTAACGAGACACGATTGCTCAGTATTACCTGGTTACAAATAGATGTGGGATAAGAATTAGTATTAGCTATCATAGATATTTCTCAAATAATTAGTCATTAAGGAAATCAAAATTTTAAGTGTATGAGGTAATTTTTCCAAACCAAAGGTTCTCAGAAAAAGATCACACTTTGTGTCTGGATCCAAAAAGACCTAAAGGCCTATGCAGGGCCTTCATCGTTCTCGCAGTCAGCATCATGTATAGTTAACTCATGCAGGCCTGAATGGGAAACCCTGTTTTATGCCTACTGACGCTTTGATAGAGCCTAGGCAATTTACATAACCTCTCTCAGCCTCATGAAATAATAGTACCTTATGCTTTTGCCCTTGCTCCCCTGCCATTCTTTTCTCAACACTGCAGCCAGAGTGATCCCATTAAAACATTTAAGTCAGATCATTTTATGACTTTTCTCAAAAATCACCAATGGCTTTTCATCTCACTAGGAACAAAAGTTAGTCTTTATAATGGTCTGTAAGGCTATGTGTGATTGGATAACTATGTGACCTCATTTTCTATTCCTCTGGTTGTTCACTCTGTTCCAGTCCACTAGCCTTCTTGCTAGCTTTCAAAACTGCCCAGTAAGAACACCAGGATTTAAAAACATGCCTGGTTTCTGTCTCCTTAGCATCATTATTTCTGATTTATCAATATTTTAAGTGAGAGTTTCCATAGTCTTCAGAATAAACTCATAAAAATAATAACATTTAACATTTTAATGTGTTTAACATATGCCAACATGACATCATTGATCTTCATAGACACCCTAAGAGGTGGTAATAGCTAGTGGTTTTAAAGCATGGCCTAGAATCACCCTGAGTGGGTTTAAGTTCCCATTCTACCACTTATTGACTGAGACTTTGGGAAGTTCCATTACCTCTCTGTGTCTGCAAAATGAGGAAAATTCTGTTCTATCCGATAGATATGTTATGAATGAATATTTGTAAAGTGCCCAGAAGAAGGCTGGGCACATAATATAAGGATTTGCTAAATATATAAATAAAAATAAATTCTTATTGTTTGTGCCTCAGTTTCATTATCTGTAAAGTGGGAATAATAATATAGGCTTAATTCCATAGGATTTTTGTGGAAATTAAATGAAATAACATGCACTGATCATAACAGTGTCTGGCACATGGTAAGCCCTCAGTTAATGTTAGCTATTAATATTTTTACTGTCATGAGGACATGGAGGTTTAGGCCGATTAACTAAAATGTCAAAGGTTGCAAAAGTAAGCATCTGAATTGAGTGTTTGTTTAAGGCTACCTCATTTAAAATGGCATTCTTAACCTTACAGGGTTAGAAGCTTATTTTTTGTGAGTCCCCATCATGGAAGTGAAGCATAAAAAACTTCCAATTTCTTTTCTTAATTTAGTATAATGATGAATCTTTTTGTTGTGTAGTAAATTTTGAAAATCCATCTGTGTTATTTTTTCCTCTTCTCAATTTGTTGATACAGCTCCATTTCTGGAATAGATTCTAGATATGTAGATAAAGGAGAGGCAGGAACTCACTAGAAGGTTGTGAAGATTGTAGTCTGAATTTTTTTTGGGATAGAATTTCTCCTCTCCTTTACCATGACTTCATTCTCAATTGCCAAACTATATCACAAAGCTCAGGAGTTCTTGTTAAAATGGAGAAGGGTGGGGGTTATGAAACAGTCTTACAACATCATGTGGATGCAGCTAAAATAGTCACTCTGATTTCAGAACTTCAGTGACCTCCCATATCTGTTTCTTTTGAATTTGTGATGTTTATTTATGATAGAAATTAGAGAAATTGTTAGAGCTCTGTAATATCAATAACATAAGCTAGATTTTTTCCAAATCATGAATTCTGTGTTTCTTACCCTTCGTTCGTTCAACCACAAAACCCATAATAAGCTGTATCCAAAACAAAATAGTTGTTGCAGAATAACTTTAGGTGAGCAAAGGCAGCCAAGTATAAGTTTTAGAATGTTTTCATGGGGAAACATCTGCAAAATGTTTGTGCAGTGGGAATAACACAAGGGTTTACATAACAATTGTACGGCATATTTTCTTTTTTGGCAATGAGGAAACACCCATGAAGCATATTTAAAAATATTTGTGTATTTGAGCTACATTTTCATTGGCAATAGACACACAACCACAGTAACCAGGCATCAATCAACATTCTGTTTTCCAGCTGTTTCGCAAAATGTGTAATCAGTCACAAAGTGTATTTGGTTCCACATATATGCATTCTTAACTTTTCCCTTCTGTCTCAAGGAGGGACACTACTGGAAAAACTGGACACATTTTGGATATTCAAATTAAGAATCATCTCGATGGAATGGCGGTGTCTCTGTTTTCTAAAACAAGCCACATATAAAGCAAAAGCACTATTTAATTCTGGGAAAAAAAGAAGGCTGTCCTAAGGAATAAGTATTTAAAGGAAACACAATTTACTAGTAGCACTGTACAATAAACAATAATATGTAATTCTGGAAGAGCCATAAAGCCTTTGTTAGCAAGGAAAATGGAAGAGTCCTCAATTCTAAATTCCATTATAATTGGAGGTAATTGATGGTCTGTAACACGTCGGAACACTGTGTACATGTGATTAATTATTAGAACTGAAGATGGAGAAATAGCTAATTCTCATAATTTTTCTTTTTTTTTAACGTTTATTTATTTTTGAGACAGAGAGAGACAGAGCATGAACGGGGTAGGGTCAGAGAGAGGGAGACACAGAATCCGAAACAGGCTCCAGGCTCCGAGCTGTCAGCACAGAGCCCAATGCGGGGCTCGAACTCACGGACCGCGAGATCATGACCTGAGCTGAAGCCGGCCACTTAACCGACTGAGCCACCCAGGCGCCCCAATTCTCATAATTTTTCTATATAAAAATATATGTGTGTCTATGTGTGTGTGTGTGTGTGTGTGTGTGTATAGTGAAATATAAAAGATATATGAGAAGTCACTGCTATTGAGAAAGTTATCAGTTCTATATATTCTGTTTATTCTACATAAAAATAAGTGTGTGTGTATGTGTGTGTGCATATATATATATATATATGCATATATATACTATATATGTAATTCATCTGTATTCTTTCTCTGTAAGATACATATCTATATCTATATCTATCTATCTATCTATCTATAGATAGATAGATAGATAGATAGATAGATATATGTTACATATATAGTGAAGTATAAAAGATATATGAGAAGCGGTCACTACTATTGAGAAGCTTATCAGTTCTAAATTACATATTCACAAGTAAAGTCTCTGCAGTTTGGTAAGTGCTGTGCTGAGTGAGATCCAAATCTCCCAAAGGATAATCCAGCAGAAATAATGTTTAAGGTGCCAGTCCCAAATATTACTGAATTAAATTGAAGTAAATTTCATTTAATTCAGATACTCATATGGTTCATTATATAAATATCAAAATGTAACTTGGTCCTTCTGCCCCCAAAGTAGACATGGCCCTTGTGTAGAAATGTGAAGATATTCCTTATCAGCTCCAGCTTATCTCTATGGTGAGAAGCACAAGTTTGTTGCCTGGTAAACCATGGCCATCTACCAAACCAGAGATTGGGTAGCTAGCACTCACCTAGAATCTGTAGTGGGATTGTGAAGCCCAAAGATAAATAACCTAGTCCTTTCGCTTTGTCAGCAAAGACCAATTAATCAAATGAGCTACTTACTTAATTAGTTAACTGAATGTATATCCCCAAAAGTTGTAGGTACACTCAAAATAATAAAAGAAAATCAAACAAAGTAAGAATTACTGAAAGGTAGAAATTATTTTCTAAATATAAAGCCAAGGGAATGCAATTTTAAGCATATTTGGAGTGAGATTTTGTTATTAGATCAATGAATGTTCCCTCTACGTGATTAGAACAACTAATATTACCTGTAAATTTCAAATAAGTTAAATTATGTTATATTCTGTGTGTTATAAATTGTTTTCAACAGAGTAATATTATTAATAGAAATTAAATTCCCTGTGCCTTCTCTTTTCCACCCATCCTCCTTCTTCACCAATAATTGTTGAACAGATTTAAAGAGGTTGCAATCTTAGGTACCTACAGGGCCCAGTCAGGCTACACAAGGAGTTAACCTGGCCTTCTAGAGGCTGTGTTCTTTTGAGACCACATATACCGTCTAAGGAGGTAAACTGATTTAGCTTAGTCAGTTGTTACTTTGTAGGCTTTTGGGCACTTGACAGAATTTCTGAGTCTATTTTTATTAAAACCTAGAACCTTGGATTTTCTATATGAACACTTAAATTTAAGATGTTACCGACTAATAACACTTTATGAAATACTGTATAGGTCTAATAGAACATGTTTTCTGGCTGATTCAGCAACTTGTGACAGCATATCTTGTTCTTAACCAACTCATGAAGCATATGCTAGTCCAATGAGACAACACAAAAAAGTACCTAGTCTAATCTGGGCATTCGTAGTAGTTGTACCAGTTACAGTCAACTGGGTTATGCCATGGTAGCAAAGAAGCCCAAACTTTAGAGACTCACACGAACAAAGGTTTGTTTCCCCCTGTGCTGTCTGTCCATAATAGTTGAAGAAGGAGGTTTTGCTTGTCATGGTTAAAGATCAAGACTAATAAAACAGGCTCTATCTGGAACATGTAGTAGAGGGACATAGTAAAGTAAAGGACACATAGAAAACCCCACAATGGCTTTTCAAATGGCACACATCATTTCAGCTTCTGTGTCATTGGCTGAAGCAAGTCACAGAGTGCATAGTAAAGAATTTAGCCTTGCCCAGAAAAAGGTTTGATCTTCTCCCTCAGCTCCTGATATTCGAATGTCTTTGTTCAGGGTGAGTGCTGGCTAGTAACTGACAGTCTTAGGGTGGGAGATGGCCATGTAAGAAAGACCAACCACGTGTTTTAAGGTGAGAGCTCTGGGTCATGAGGTATCAGTGGACTTGGACTGAGTTCAGCTAACCGGGTAATGATTCAGTCTATTCTGCCTATGTATTGAAGTCTCAATAAAAACTCTGGACTCACAGCTTACGTGTCTCTCTGCATATTGTCACACATCGATACTGAGAGAGTAATGGGTCCTGAGCACAACAGAAGCCTTGCATGTGAAATTCTCTCAGACTCTGCTCTAGAGTCTCTTCCTTAGGCTGTATTCATCTGTATTCTTTCTCTGTAATAACTCACTACTGTGAGTACAAAAACATTCAGGGAATTCTGTGAGTCCTTCTAGGGAATTATCAAACTTCACAGTGGTTTTGGAAATTCCCTGAATTTACAGTTGGTATCGAAGTAAGGGAAATATTGGAGATTGCCCTTGAACTTCATAGTTTGGGTAAATCTGGGTACATGGTCACTCCTCAGTTCAGTAGGGTGGGATGCACAGAGTGCCTTCAAGGAGGAACACCACAAATAGGAAAACTGGAATATTTGCATATTTTAAACCAATATACCACAGTGGGCTTTAGAAGGGAAATGATACTTGCACTCAGTCATAAAGATATATAGGAGTCAGTGTAGTAAAGATAGTTGTGAAGTTTGTGCTAGAGATGAGGACAGAGTAGAATTATGAAGTGTTGGCATATCATGATATAAACAGAGAACTTACTTATGTACAGCTTTATATTTCCAAATTAACCAAGGGGGAGTGGTAGGTCTGGGCCAGGTCATAAAAGGCTACCCATGGTTAGTAAGATAAAGGTGCTTAATGATAAACAAAACTGATTGGGAAGAGGAATCTTGGATTGGGTCAGCCCTATGAGGTCAGCAGTGAAACTGGGCACTAGAAGAAGCTTCATCAAAGGAGGTCAGTGTGTGAGAGAGAACTGAGAGCAGTCTTTGAGAGGGAAGCTCCATGAGTAAGGCTTTTTATCCTGAGCACTCATAGTTATTCAGTCAAATGGGACCTTATAGTCTTAAGGGTTTGAAAATGCTAAGAGGAACAAATCATTCTTTTCCTACCAAGATATCTTTATTTTAGTGAATAAGTTTACCCCCATTCCTCAGGGGAATTTGGAGGTACAGTGGGACACCTGGCTCCCTGGGTATATGAGTTTTGAAGAGGTTCCCTGAAGTCCAAGTGGTAGAAATCTTTTTATTTTTTTCACGACACCCCTGGGAAATAAAGCCATATATTTAGTGATTCACAATACTGGCATATTACTTTTTGAAATTAATTAACAAAGTGTGTTTTCTGCACAATGTACTCTAATTTTGTTTAATGTTTATTTTTGAGAGAGAGACAGAGTGTGAGCTGGGGAGGGGAAGAGAGAGAGGGAGACACAGAATCTGAAGCAGGCTCCAGGCTCTGAGCTGTCAGCACAGAGCCTGGCGCAGGGCTCAAACTCACAAACTGCAATATCATGACCTGAGCCAAGGTCAGATACTTAACCTACTGAGCCACCCAGGTGCTCCACTGCAGAATGTACTCTAATGACATAATGACCTTTGTCTCAGTCTATCCAGGCTGCCATAACAAAAATACCATATACTAGGTGGCTTAAACAGCAGACATTTATTTCTCACAGTTCTGAAGGCTGAGAAGTCGAAGAACAAGGTACTGGCAGATTCTGTGTCTGGTGAGATCCCATTCCTGGTCTATAGATGGCCATCTCGCTGTGTCCTTACATAATAGAAGGAGAGAAGTTTTTCTCTGGGGTCTCTTTTATAAGGACACTAATCCCATCTATCAAAGCCCTCATGACCTCCTAACTTTCCAAAGGGCCCAACTCCAAATATCATTACATTGGGGATTAAGTTTCAATGTATGAATTTTTAGGGGACACATTCATTCTATAGCAGCAGTTTTTAAGAAGTGTGCTTGAGTAATAATTTGAGATAGTAGTCAGTTTTTTTCTTCTTCTTCAATGGCCATTCCCATTCGAACTTCCCCAGGGGACTTGTCAGGAAAATAAACAGGAAAAAATGGCAAATTCTCAGTTTTGGAATTCAAAAAGCACTCACCAGCTGTAAGAACCAGTTTTATGTAATCTGACAGAAAAGTTTGGTTTTTTGTTTTTGTTTTTTATCCAGACCATTCACTACAAAAGGCCATAGGAGCTCAAAAATGAATTTAAAAAGTAGACTTGATAGTGTGAGTTTGGGGAGTGATAAGTAAGTGTTTAATTTTTCAGATTCATCCATGGGAATAATAGGAAGAAGGAACCCTTCTTTACATTGGAGAACACAAAATAGACTAGACCAGTGCTTGGCATTTACTACCAGGATCTCTGGCTATAGTTTCTTCTACCTGAGTTGGTTGAGATCAGGAGTGATTTTAGGTCAGAATGATTCCCTCCTGCTGGCTCTAAGTCTTCCACAGGCTCATGTGTGTTTGGAAGATGAATCAAATCTTCTAAGAGGACCCATAAGAACCAAATGAGGTTCAATGGATCCAAAAAGGCCTTCCTGATAGTCGGGACAAGGAGAACCCAGGGAATGACTTGCTTGACTTTAATGGCATTGGACACATCAGTGAATTCAGAGTGCACAGGTTCTGACAGCAAAGAAAATTTGTCAACTCTGTTAAGTTTTAGAATGGAAATGGGTCTTATTTAAAAGAATAGTTGACATGAAGAACATTTTGTGGTATTGCACAACAGCACTGAGACAAATCAAGGCAAAGAAAAAGAGCTCTTCCTCACACACACATATGCCTTGTGGAAGTTAGCATACCTCCTAATGGGCAGGTGGATGGGCAGGACAAGTTTGAAAGATTTGAAATACCATCCGCATGCTGGTGACTCTCTCCTATGTGACTCCATCATTTACTTTCTCTTGATCCCCAGACTATCTAGCTGCCTGCTCAACATCTCTAAGTAGATGCCTAATTGGAACCTCAAATTTGACATTTATAATACAAGGAATATTTTTCAGCTCTAATCAGAATTGGCTAAATAATTTGCAGAGCCCAGTGCAAAAAGGAAATACAGGGTATTTTGTTCAAAAAGCAGGATAAAATGCCATCAAAGGTTTTAAAACATAAAGCTTTGTTTTTCCTTCTGTTCTCTCTCTCTCTCTCTCTCTCTCTCTCTCCCTCTCCCTCTCTCTCTCAACTTGTCATCGTGTTTTTTCATTTGCTAATGTCATGGTCCTTCAAACATGGTAAAATAATCATGGACAAGTTCAGACCATCACAGGGCCAGGAGAGATGATGGCAGTACCCAAGCTGGGGACAGGATAGTCAAGCCAGGCATTTCCTCTGCCCACAGGCCACTACCTTTTCCAAGGATATTGCAACCTTCCTGCATGGTCATGATAGATATCTGGACATGGGATGGTCTGGGAAAACCGTTGGTGAGCATGCCTCCAGGAATGGGAGGCCTTAGAGGTCACTGGTGATGTGGAGGGCAAGGTTGTGCAGAGCATGGGGTATTTGCTAAGACCTCATCCTAGGGAAGCAGGATGTCAGCAGGAGGCATAATTATGTGTGAGTTGAGGCTCCAGTGTCCTATTAGATTTCACATACAAAACACAAAATCAAAGATAAAATCATTAAAAATTTCAAGATGGCCAACACAGAGCAATAAACCCCAGTGTGAAGCCCTTCTGGGAATGGGGAACTCTGTAACTGCATTGGCCTCATTCCCATGAAGCTTGCCCTTACTATGCCCCCAGAGCTGCTTCTCCTTGAGTCTACCTTAAATCAATAAACAGGACCACAGTTTATCAGTTATTCATTGTGTATACCCGAGTGTCATCCTTAATTCCTTTACTAAAAACCCACATCACTTACATAAAGGAACTACTGTCAGTGCTGTATCTAAAATATAAACCCTTTCCAACCACTTTTCATCACCTCTTAGATTATCACAACTGCCTCTTAAAGTATCTTCTGCTTTCATTCTTGCCCATCTAGAGTTTGTCCCCCACATAGCAGCCAATCTTTTAAAAATGTAAAGCAGGCCACTTCCCCATTTTGTCAGAGTTTTCATATCACACTTAAAAATAAAATCTTACCATGGCTTGCAAGTACCTGTAAATTTAATCTCTGCCTGTCGTGCTATATTCTTTAAATATTGAGAATTTTACACTTTATCTTTTACATCCCTGAAATACTCTCCCCCAGAATTTTCTTCTTAGATGTCACCTCCTTAGAGAGATATTCTCTGCCAATCCTGTTGGGAGGCTTTTTTCTCTGATACCAAATACTTGGTGTCTTTTCTAATGTCAATAACCGGTTTTCCAGTTCTCCAAAACCACTTACATATCCATCAATTCAATTCAATTCTGACACTAACTATCCCAAATCAGATGGATCTCACAGGTGGAAGGTCTAAGTCCCACAAGACTGCTAACCACTATAGATGCTAGTTGAAATCCTGGGCCGCTTGTACTTCTGACTGATCATCTATAAATGGGGGTTCCCACAACCCTCTCCTCAGATTTGATAATTTCTAGAATAGTTCACAGAACTCAGGGAAACACATTGTTTATGTTTACCAGTTTATTTATAAAGGACACAACAAGCAGATGAAGAGGATCATAGGGCTAGGTCCAGAAGGATCCCAAGTGTAGGAGCTTCTGTTGCTGTGGAGTAGGGGTGTGTTACCTTCCTGGCATGTGGATATATTCACCAACGTGGAAGCTCTCTGAACCTCTTTGTTCTAGAGTTTTTATAGAGCTCAGTCTCTAGTTCTCTGTCTCCTTCTCCAAGGTGGGTAGGTAGGGCTGAAAGTTCTAAATCACTTGGTCTTTCTGGTGACCAACCCCACTCTGAGGCTACCTAGCCCCAATCTCCCCTACCCCCAAGTCACCTTATTACCATGAACTCAGATATGATTGCAAGTTAGGCATGGAATAATAAAAGACACTCCTGTCACTCAAGAAATTCTAAGGGTTTTAGGAGCTCTGTGCCAGAAACTGGGGACAGAGACCAAATATGTTTTTACCACATTTGTCTAAAATAGAAACTTGCATTACTCTTTTCCCTCTTCTCAGCCTTATTTTTCCTCTTCACATTTAGCACAACACTTATACTAATAATTTATTTATATATTTATTTTCTATATCCCCAAGTAGAAGACCAACTCTAAGAAGTCAGGAGCTTTGGCTATCTTATCAACCCTTTTATGCTCAGAGCCTAAAACAGGAGCACATAGTTAGCCCTCAATAAATATTTGTTACATACAATAATATATAACTATGACTATTTAACCTAAATTTACAGAACAAATTAAAATTTGACTGATTATACCCAAAAGTGACCAGAGTAAAATTTTCATATAGCATAAAGCCAGGGGTTGGAATTAGAAATTAAATTTGGTTAAATGTTACATATTTGTGTACTTGAATCTTCATTATTTAATTTACAACCACCATATCAACATGTTTATGTTTCTTTAACTACTGCTTAAATTGAACAATGCCTTAATTATATGTAAGATATTGTATCTGTTTTCTTTTGCTGCTGTAACAAATTATCACAAATTTAGCAACCTAACACAAATTTGTTATTTTACAATCTGGAAGTCAGAGGTCTGAAATGGGTCTCAGTGGACTAAAATCAAGGTGTTGGCAGGACTCCATACTTCCAGAGGTTCCTGGGGAGAATCTGTTCCCTTGCTTTTTCTGACTTCTGGAGGATTCCTGTACTCCTTATCTCATGACCCACTTCCTCTATCTTCAAAGCTAGCGATGGCAGGTTAAGACTTTCTCAAGTCATATTTCTTTGGCCTGCTTTTCTGCCTCCTTCCATTTTTAATGATTCATGTGATAATCCAGAATAATCTTTCTGTCTCAAGTCTCTTAACTTGAACACATCTACAAATCCCTTTTGCCTTATAAGGTAACATATTCATAGATTCTGGAGATTAGGACTTGGACATCTTGTGGGGGTCCAATATTCAGTGACCACAATGTTATTGCCTGATTAATAATCTTAAAAATAATTTTTTTAAAGCCTTAGCACAGGTGATACTAAGTCAGATGATTAGAGTGCTCTGGTAGCTTAATGAATACTACTAGGCGAGGTTCTTGGTGCACAGAAGAACGTGTGCTCCGACTAAGGGGTCAGTAGTGTCTTAGCTTCAACCAAATGTTGCCATGTAGAGATGTGAGCCCAGCGTGATCAATTCTTTCACTTTTGTAAGACAACCTGGAAATGTTAATTTACAGGTATAACCCCCTAATTTTTGCAGTGTTGGAAAAAAAATTACATGATGTTTTTCAAAACTGTGCAGGTTAAAACATGTGTATAAGTGGACGCTGACCTCTGAGCTGTCATTGTGCTAACTTCTAGATGACCGAGAAGAGCCCCCTGTTCTTAAACCTTCCAGCAAACTGTTCACAGGCAGCTATGTGCTTGCCTAGTGAATTATGTTCCAGGCATTAGGAGCTAATGTATAAGATTTTAATTCATCAACTAATGTCTATCTTTTGAGGCATGATATTGCTTAGAGTTAGTTCGTACATTGTTACATGAACTGGATAGGTATTGCTAAAGAGACATTTCATTAAAATTATTTTGTCTTTATTTACTTACTGAAGAATATTTAATAAGTTACTATTTATTGAGCAACTTCCTCCCTCTGTGAGGCACTGTGGTGAATATGAAGATAAATCAGACAGAGCCCCTTTCTTCAAGGAGCCTGCCATCAAGGGCCTGCACATTAAAATTTTGACAAGGACTACTGAACTTAAGTGAAAAAAAATGTCACTTCTTTCAAGGAGAATCAAGTCTTGAAGACTTGAAGTAAACTATATTTAAGTCGAACCTTAAAGGATAGAAGCTAAATACTCCATTCCTCTTTTTCTTGTATTTTCTTTTTTTTCTGTTGATAGTTTAACAGTTGTTTCTAGGTCCTGAGTTCATATGGACTTAGCTACACAATTATGTCGAGGTAACTTACTAATGAATGCAATTTTAAAGGATGTACTAACAGTGAAAAATGAACAACTGACCAAAGACTAATCTTAACTCATATTTTCCTTATGCAGCTTTAGGAATGCCTCAATAGATGGAAAATATAGTGTATTGTCTTAGTATTTGAACCAAAAGTAAAAGTTAGAGTAAGTGCTAGTGCAGTGAGAAATGTTAAATGTGATGGGCAAACCAGCTGAACAAACAGGCTGGAAATTTGTTTTATGAAACTCACCTTACAGAATTTCACCCAATAAAACACATGGGCATGTAGTATTAATTTTTTTCTGTGTCTATGTATCATCACAAAAGGCCCTTTTTAATCATATTCTGGGTGCACATTTGGTCCCATTTGAACACAATTTATGAACCCTTACTTTCTTATTTGAATTCCACCTTTTGACAAAATGGGCAAGAATCCAAGGAAGGCAGCGTGGTTAACTATTATTCTAATACATATAGACCAGAATCTTAATGCAAAACAACCCAAATTCACCAGAACCCAACATACCATGAAGTTGTAACCTTTTATTTTATTTGGTTATCCTCAGTATAATCCCATATTCCTTTCAGACTTTCCTTACAAATAAGTGCATTTGAACATAACTAAAAGGAAATAAAAGTTATATGACAGCAACCACAACAAAATCTCAGACTCCATTTTAATCGTAAAAAACCAATAAAGCAGAAGTTAGAAAAACTGTGTTTCTTTAACCTGTTGATTCCTCATTCTACAAAATTAGCCTCAGAAGCCTACACTCTACCACTTTTCCCAGATCAGACATAGATTTAGCCAGAAATGAAGGAATATAGGTCAAAATGGTTTATCCCATTGCAGCTTTGCCAAAAAGACATTTAAACATGTTTTTCTATCTTATTCTTTCCTAAAACTTCCAACATATCTGAGAACAGAACTAATGTGAGTTTGCTCCGTAAAGAGTTATGGATAAGAACTACAGCAGGTGGAGTTGTCGCACAAAGGAAACAATTGGCAGCAAATGAGGAGATCATGGGGAATAACTTTCAAAATGGTGACCCCCTGAGTAAAGGTGAATGGATTCCTTTTATTTAGGGTTAGGATGCATATTCAGAAATATGCATTCTAAATATTTAGAAGGGGGAGTTGAGCATAAAAGGTCAAGGATGCATGTGCCCTGAGGATACATGCCTGTATATACATTGTGTGTTAATGAGGTTTGTGCCCCTCCTT